>NW_025575979.1:0-27107 GCF_905147105.1 Pieris brassicae
AAATCATGGGAGTTACACTCCGAGAGCATAGCCAGACGCAGGCACTCTCTTCAACATACAGTTATTCGTTTCATAACGATTAACTAAATCATGGGAGTTACACTCCGAGAGCATACATAGCCAGACGTAGGCACTCTCTTCTACATACAGTTATTCGTTTCATAACGATTAACTAAATCATGGGAGTTACACTCCGAGAGCATAGCCAGACGCAGGCACTCTCTTCAACATACAGTTATTCGTTTCATAACGATTAACTAAATCATGGGAGTTACACCCCGAGAGCATACATAGCCAGACGTAGGCACTCTCTTCTACATACAGTTATTCGTTTCATAACGATTAACTAAATCATGGGAGTTACAATTCCGAGAGCATACATAGCCAGACGTAGGCACTCTCTTCTACATACAGTTATTCGTTTCATAACGATTAACTAAATCATGGGAGTTACACTCCGAGAGCATAGCCAGACGCAGGCACTCTCTTCAACATACAGTTATTCGTTTCATAACGATTAACTAAATCATGGGAGTTACACCCCGAGAGCATACATAGCCAGACGTAGGCACTCTCTTCTACATACAGTTATTCGTTTCATAACGATTAACTAAATCATGGGAGTTACACTCCGAGAGCATAGCCAGACGCAGGCACTCTCTTCAACATACAGTTATTCGTTTCATAACGATTAACTAAATCATGGGAGTTACACTCCGAGAGCATACATAGCCAGACGTAGGCACTCTCTTCTACATACAGTTATTCGTTTCATAACGATTAACTAAATCATGGGAGTTACACTCCGAGAGCATAGCCAGACGCAGGCACTCTCTTCAACATACAGTTATTCGTTTCATAACTATTAACTAAATCATGGGAGTTACACTCCGAGAGCATAGCCAGACGCAGGCACTCTCTTCAACATACAGTTATTCGTTTCATAACGATTAACTAAATCATGGGAGTTACACTCCGAGAGCATACATAGCCAGACGTAGGCACTCTCTTCTACATACAGTTATTCGTTTCATAACGATTAACTAAATCATGGGAGTTACACTCCGAGAGCATAGCCAGACGCAGGCACTCTCTTCAACATACAGTTATTCGTTTCATAACGATTAACTAAATCATGGGAGTTACACCCCGAGAGCATACATAGCCAGACGTAGGCACTCTCTTCTACATACAGTTATTCGTTTCATAACGATTAACTAAATCATGGGAGTTACACTCCGAGAGCATAGCCAGACGCAGGCACTCTCTTCAACATACAGTTATTCGTTTCATAACGATTAACTAAATCATGGGAGTTACACTCCGAGAGCATAGCCAGACGCAGGCACTCTCTTCAACATACAGTTATTCGTTTCATAACGATTAACTAAATCATGGGAGTTACACTCCGAGAGCATAGCCAGACGCAGGCACTCTCTTCAACATACAGTTATTCGTTTCATAACGATTAACTAAATCATGGGAGTTACACTCCGAGAGCATACATAGCCAGACGTAGGCACTCTCTTCTACATACAGTTATTCGTTTCATAACGATTAACTAAATCATGGGAGTTACACTCCGAGAGCATAGCCAGACGCAGGCACTCTCTTCTACGTACAGTTATTCGTTTCATAACGAGTAACTAAATCATGGGAGTTACACTCCGAGAGCATAGCCAGACGCAGGCACTCTCTTCAACATACAGTTATTCGTTTCATAACGATTAACTAAATCATGGGAGTTACACCCCGAGAGCATACATAGCCAGACGTAGGCACTCTCTTCTACGTACAGTTATTCGTTTCATAACGATTAACTAAATCATGGGAGTTATACTCCGAGAGCATAGCCAGACGCAGGCACTCTCTTCAACATACAGTTATTCGTTTCATAACGATTAACTAAATCATGGGAGTTACACTCCGAGAGCATACATAGCCAGACGTAGGCACTCTCTTCTACATACAGTTATTCGTTTCATAACGATTAACTAAATCATGGGAGTTACACTCCGAGAGCATATATAGCCAGACGTAGGCACTCTCTTCTACATACAGTTATTCGTTTCATAACGATTAACTAAATCATGGGAGTTACACTCCGAGAGCATAGCCAGACGCAGGCACTCTCTTCAACATACAGTTATTCGTTTCATAACGATTAACTAAATCATGGGAGTTACACTCCGAGAGCATACATAGCCAGACGCAGGCACTCTCTTCTACGTACAGTTATTCGTTTCATAACGAGTAACTAAATCATGGGAGTTACACTCCGAGAGCATAGCCAGACGCAGGCACTCTCTTCTACGTACAGTTATTCGTTTCATAACGATTAACTAAATCATGGGAGTTACACTCCGAGAGCATAGCCAGACGCAGGCACTCTCTTCAACATACAGTTATTCGTTTCATAACGATTAACTAAATCATGGCAGTTACACTCCGAGAGCATAGCCAGACGCAGGCACTCTCTTCTACATACAGTTATTCGTTTCACAACGATTAACTAAATCATGGGAGTTACACTCCGAGTGCATAGCCAGAAGCAGGCACTCTCTTCTACATACAGTTATTCGTTTCATAACGATTAACTAAATCATGGGAGTTACACTCCGAGAGCATAGCCAGACGCAGGCACTCTCTTCAACATACAGTTATTCGTTTCATAACGATTAACTAAATCATGGGAGTTACACTCCGAGAGCATAGCCAGACGCAGGCACTCTCTTCAACATACAGTTATTCGTTTCATAACGATTAACTTAATCATGGGAGTTACACTCCGAGAGCATACATAGCCAGACGTAGGCACTCTCTTCTACATACAGTTATTCGTTTCATAACGATTAACTAAATCATGGGAGTTACACTCCGAGAGCATAGCCAGACGCAGGCACTCTCTTCAACATACAGTTATTCGTTTCATAACGATTAACTAAATCATGGGAGTTACACTCCGAGAGCATACATAGCCAGACGTAGGCACTCTCTTCTACATACAGTTATTCGTTTCATAACGATTAACTAAATCATGGGAGTTACACTCCGAGAGCATAGCCAGACGCAGGCACTCTCTTCAACATACAGTTATTCGTTTCATAACTATTAACTAAATCATGGGAGTTACACTCCGAGAGCATAGCCAGACGCAGGCACTCTCTTCAACATACAGTTATTCGTTTCATAACGATTAACTAAATCATGGGAGTTACACTCCGAGAGCATACATAGCCAGACGTAGGCACTCTCTTCTACATACAGTTATTCGTTTCATAACGATTAACTAAATCATGGGAGTTACACTCCGAGAGCATAGCCAGACGCAGGCACTCTCTTCAACATACAGTTATTCGTTTCATAACGATTAACTAAATCATGGGAGTTACAATTCCGAGAGCATACATAGCCAGACGTAGGCACTCTCTTCTACATACAGTTATTTGTTTCATAACGATTAACTAAATCATGGGAGTTACACTCCGAGAGCATAGCCAGACGCAGGCACTCTCTTCAACATACAGTTATTCGTTTCATAACGATTAACTAAATCATGGGAGTTACACCCCGAGAGCATACATAGCCAGACGTAGGCACTCTCTTCTACATACAGTTATTCGTTTCATAACGATTAACTAAATCATGGGAGTTACACTCCGAGAGCATAGCCAGACGCAGGCACTCTCTTCAACATACAGTTATTCGTTTCATAACGATTAACTAAATCATGGGAGTTACACTCCGAGAGCATACATAGCCAGACGTAGGCACTCTCTTCTACATACAGTTATTCGTTTCATAACGATTAACTAAATCATGGGAGTTACACTCCGAGAGCATAGCCAGACGCAGGCACTCTCTTCAACATACAGTTATTCGTTTCATAACTATTAACTAAATCATGGGAGTTACACTCCGAGAGCATAGCCAGACGCAGGCACTCTCTTCAACATACAGTTATTCGTTTCATAACGATTAACTAAATCATGGGAGTTACACTCCGAGAGCATACATAGCCAGACGTAGGCACTCTCTTCTACATACAGTTATTCGTTTCATAACGATTAACTAAATCATGGGAGTTACACTCCGAGAGCATAGCCAGACGCAGGCACTCTCTTCAACATACAGTTATTCGTTTCATAACGATTAACTAAATCATGGGAGTTACACCCCGAGAGCATACATAGCCAGACGTAGGCACTCTCTTCTACATACAGTTATTCGTTTCATAACGATTAACTAAATCATGGGAGTTACACTCCGAGAGCATAGCCAGACGCAGGCACTCTCTTCAACATACAGTTATTCGTTTCATAACGATTAACTAAATCATGGGAGTTACACTCCGAGAGCATAGCCAGACGCAGGCACTCTCTTCAACATACAGTTATTCGTTTCATAACGATTAACTAAATCATGGGAGTTACACTCCGAGAGCATAGCCAGACGCAGGCACTCTCTTCAACATACAGTTATTCGTTTCATAACGATTAACTAAATCATGGGAGTTACACTCCGAGAGCATAGCCAGACGCAGGCACTCTCTTCAACATACAGTTATTCGTTTCATAACGATTAACTAAATCATGGGAGTTACACTCCGAGAGCATAGCCAGACGCAGGCACTCTCTTCAACATAGTTATTCGTTTCATAACGATTAACTAAATCATGGGAGTTACACTCCGAGAGCATAGCCAGACGCAGGCACTCTCTTCTACATACAGTTATTCGTTTCATAACGATTAACTAAATCATGGGAGTTACACTCCGAGAGCATAGCCAGACGCAGGCACTCTCTTCAACATACAGTTATTCGTTTCATAACGATTAACTAAATCATGGGAGTTACACTCCGAGAGCATAGCCAGACGCAGGCACTCTCTTCAACATACAGTTATTCGTTTCATAACGATTAACTAAATCATGGGAGTTACACTCCGAGAGCATACATAGCCAGACGTAGGCACTCTCTTCTACATACAGTTATTCGTTTCATAACGATTAACTAAATCATGGGAGTTACACTCCGAGAGCATAGCCAGACGCAGGCACTCTCTTCAACATACAGTTATTCGTTTCATAACGATTAACTAAATCATGGGAGTTACAGCCCGAGAGCATACATAGCCAGACGTAGGCACTCTTTTCTACATACAGTTATTCGTTTCATAACGATTAACTAAATCATGGGAGTTACACTCCGAGAGCATAGCCAAACGCAGGCACTCTCTTCAACATACAGTTATTCGTTTCATAACGATTAACTAAATCATGGGAGTTACACTCCGAGAGCATACATAGCCAGACGTAGGCACTCTCTTCTACATACAGTTATTCGTTTCATAACGATTAACTAAATCATGGGAGTTACACTCCGAGAGCATAGCCAGACGCAGGCACTCTCTTCAACATACAGTTATTCGTTTCATAACGATTAACTAAATCATGGGAGTTACACCCCGAGAGCATACATAGCCAGACGTAGGCACTCTCTTCTACATACAGTTATTCGTTTCATAACGATTAACTAAATCATGGGAGTTACACTCCGAGAGCATAGCCAGACGCAGGCACTCTCTTCAACATACAGTTATTCGTTTCATAACGATTAACTAAATCATGGGAGTTACACTCCGAGAGCATAGCCAGACGCAGGCACTCTCTTCAACATACAGTTATTCGTTTCATAACGATTAACTAAATCATGGGAGTTACACCCCGAGAGCATACATAGCCAGACGTAGGCACTCTCTTCTACATACAGTTATTTGTTTCATAACGATTAACTAAATCATGGGAGTTACACTCCGAGAGCATAGCCAAACGCAGGCACTCTCTTCAACATACAGTTATTCGTTTCATAACGATTAACTAAATCATGGGAGTTACACTCCGAGAGCATACATAGCCAGACGTAGGCACTCTCTTCTACATACAGTTATTCGTTTCATAACGATTAACTAAATCATGGGAGTTACACTCCGAGAGCATAGCCAGACGCAGGCACTCTCTTCTACGTACAGTTATTCGTTTCATAACGAGTAACTAAATCATGGGAGTTACACTCCGAGAGCATAGCCAGACGCAGGCACTCTCTTCTACGTACAGTTATTCGTTTCATAACGATTAACTAAATCATGGGAGTTACACTCCGAGAGCATAGCCAGACGCAGGCACTCTCTTCAACATACAGTTATTCGTTTCATAACGATTAACTAAATCATGGCAGTTACACTCCGAGAGCATAGCCAGACGCAGGCACTCTCTTCAACATACAGTTATTCGTTTCATAACGATTAACTAAATCATGGCAGTTACACTCAGAGAGCATAGCCAGACGCAGGCACTCTCTTCAACATACAGTTATTCGTTTCATAACGATTAACTAAATCATGGGAGTTACACTCCGAGAGCATAGCCAGACGCAGGCACTCTCTTCTACATACAGTTATTCGTTTCATAACGATTAACTAAATCATGGGAGTTACACTCCGAGAGCATAGCCAGACGCAGGCACTCTCTTCAACATACAGTTGTTCGTTTCATAACGATTAACTAAATCATGGGAGTTACACTCCGAGAGCATAGCCAGACGCAGGCACTCTCTTCAACATACAGTTATTCGTTTCATAACGATTAACTAAATCATGGGAGTTACACTCCGAGAGCATACATAGCCAGACGTAGGCACTCTCTTCTACATACAGTTATTCGTTTCATAACGATTAACTAAATCATGGGAGTTACACTCCGAGAGCATAGCCAGACGCAGGCACTCTCTTCAACATACAGTTGTTCGTTTCATAACGATTAACTAAATCATGGGAGTTACACTCCGAGAGCATAGCCAGACGCAGGCACTCTCTTCAACATACAGTTATTCGTTTCATAACGATTAACTAAATCATGGGAGTTACACTCCGAGAGCATACATAGCCAGACGTAGGCACTCTCTTCTACATACAGTTATTCGTTTCATAACGATTAACTAAATCATGGGAGTTACACTCCGAGAGCATAGCCAGACGCAGGCACTCTCTTCAACATACAGTTATTCGTTTCATAACGATTAACTAAATCATGGGAGTTACACTCCGAGAGCATACATAGCCAGACGTAGGCACTCTCTTCTACATACAGTTATTCGTTTCATAACGATTAACTAAATCATGGGAGTTACACTCCGAGAGCATACATAGCCAGACGTAGGCACTCTCTTCTACATACAGTTATTCGTTTCATAACGATTAACTAAATCATGGGAGTTACACTCCGAGAGCATAGCCAGACGCAGGCACTCTCTTCAACATACAGTTATTCGTTTCATAACGATTAACTAAATCATGGGAGTTACACTCCGAGAGCATACATAGCCAGACGCAGGCACTCTCTTCTACGTACAGTTATTCGTTTCATAACGAGTAACTAAATCATGGGAGTTACACTCCGAGAGCATAGCCAGACGCAGGCACTCTCTTCTACGTACAGTTATTCGTTTCATAACGATTAACTAAATCATGGGAGTTACACTCCGAGAGCATAGCCAGACGCAGGCACTCTCTTCAACATACAGTTATTCGTTTCATAACGATTAACTAAATCATGGCAGTTACACTCCGAGAGCATAGCCAGACGCAGGCACTCTCTTCTACATACAGTTATTCGTTTCACAACGATTAACTAAATCATGGGAGTTACACTCCGAGAGCATACATAGCCAGACGCAGGCACTCTCTTCTACATACAGTTATTCGTTTCATAACGATTAACTAAATCATGGGAGTTACACTCCGAGAGCATAGCCAGACGCAGGCACTCTCTTCAACCTACAGTTATTCGTTTCATAACGATTAACTAAATCATGGGAGTTACACTCCGAGAGCATAGCCAGACGCAGGCACTCTCTTCAACATACAGTTATTCGTTTCATAACGATTAACTAAATCATGGGAGTTACACCCCGAGAGCATACATAGCCAGACGTAGGCACTCTCTTCTACATACAGTTATTCGTTTCATAACGATTAACTAAATCATGGGCGTTACACTCCGAGAGCATAGCCAGACGCAGGCACTCTCTTCAACATACAGTTATTCGTTTCATAACGATTAACTAAATCATGGGAGTTACACCCCGAGAGCATACATAGCCAGACGTAGGCACTCTCTTCTACATACAGTTATTCGTTTCATAACGATTAACTAAATCATGGGAGTTACACTCCGAGAGCATAGCCAGACGCAGGCACTCTCTTCAACATACAGTTATTCGTTTCATAACGATTAACTAAATCATGGGAGTTACACTCCGAGAGCATACATAGCCAGACGTAGGCACTCTCTTCTACATACAGTTATTCGTTTCATAACGATTAACTAAATCATGGGAGTTACACTCCGAGAGCATAGCCAGACGCAGGCACTCTCTTCAACATACAGTTATTCGTTTCATAACGATTAACTAAATCATGGGAGTTACACTCCGAGAGCATACATAGCCAGACGTAGGCACTCTCTTCTACATACAGTTATTCGTTTCATAACGATTAACTAAATCATGGGAGTTACACTCCGAGAGCATAGCCAGACGCAGGCACTCTCTTCAACATACAGTTATTCGTTTCATAACTATTAACTAAATCATGGGAGTTACACTCCGAGAGCATAGCCAGACGCAGGCACTCTCTTCAACATACAGTTATTCGTTTCATAACGATTAACTAAATCATGGGAGTTACACTCCGAGAGCATACATAGCCAGACGTAGGCACTCTCTTCTACATACAGTTATTCGTTTCATAACGATTAACTAAATCATGGGAGTTACACTCCGAGAGCATAGCCAGACGCAGGCACTCTCTTCAACATACAGTTATTCGTTTCATAACGATTAACTAAATCATGGGAATTACACCCCGAGAGCATACATAGCCAGACGTAGGCACTCTCTTCTACATACAGTTATTCGTTTCATAACGATTAACTAAATCATGGGAGTTACACTCCGAGAGCATAGCCAGACGCAGGCACTCTCTTCAACATACAGTTATTCGTTTCATAACGATTAACTAAATCATGGGAGTTACACTCCGAGAGCATACATAGCCAGACGTAGGCACTCTCTTCTACATACAGTTATTCGTTTCATAACGATTAACTAAATCATGGGAGTTACACTCCGAGAGCATAGCCAGACGCAGGCACTCTCTTCAACATACAGTTATTCGTTTCATAACGATTAACTAAATCATGGGAGTTACACTCCGAGAGCATAGCCAGACGCAGGCACTCTCTTCAACATACAGTTATTCGTTTCATAACGATTAACTAAATCATGGGAGTTACACTCCGAGAGCATAGCCAGACGCAGGCACTCTCTTCAACATAGTTATTCGTTTCATAACGATTAACTAAATCATGGGAGTTACACTCCGAGAGCATAGCCAGACGCAGGCACTCTCTTCTACATACAGTTATTCGTTTCATAACGATTAACTAAATCATGGGAGTTACACTCCGAGAGCATAGCCAGACGCAGGCACTCTCTTCAACATACAGTTATTCGTTTCATAACGATTAACTAAATCATGGGAGTTACACTCCGAGAGCATAGCCAGACGCAGGCACTCTCTTCAACATACAGTTATTCGTTTCATAACGATTAACTAAATCATGGGAGTTACACTCCGAGAGCATACATAGCCAGACGTAGGCACTCTCTTCTACATACAGTTATTCGTTTCATAACGATTAACTAAATCATGGGAGTTACACTCCGAGAGCATAGCCAGACGCAGGCACTCTCTTCAACATACAGTTATTCGTTTCATAACGATTAACTAAATCATGGGAGTTACACCCCGAGAGCATACATAGCCAGACGTAGGCACTCTCTTCTACATACAGTTATTCGTTTCATAACGATTAACTAAATCATGGGAGTTACACTCCGAGAGCATAGCCAAACGCAGGCACTCTCTTCAACAAACAGTTATTCGTTTCATAACGATTAACTAAATCATGGGAGTTACACTCCGAGAGCATACATAGCCAGACGTAGGCACTCTCTTCTACATACAGTTATTCGTTTCATAACGATTAACTAAATCATGGGAGTTACACTCCGAGAGCATAGCCAGACGCAGGCACTCTCTTCAACATACAGTTATTCGTTTCATAACGATTAACTAAATCATGGGAGTTACACCCCGAGAGCATACATAGCCAGACGTAGGCACTCTCTTCTACATACAGTTATTCGTTTCATAACGATTAACTAAATCATGGGAGTTACACCCCGAGAGCATACATAGCCAGACGTAGGCACTCTCTTCTACATACAGTTATTCGTTTCATAACGATTAACTAAATCATGGGAGTTACACCCCGAGAGCATACATAGCCAGACGTAGGCACTCTCTTCTACATACAGTTATTCGTTTCATAACGATTAACTAAATCATGGGAGTTACACTCCGAGAGCATAGCCAAATGCAGGCACTCTCTTCAACATACAGTTATTCGTTTCATAACGATTAACTAAATCATGGGAGTTACACTCCGAGAGCATACATAGCCAGACGTAGGCACTCTCTTCTACATACAGTTATTCGTTTCATAACGATTAACTAAATCATGGGAGTTACACTCCGAGAGCATAGCCAGACGCAGGCACTCTCTTCAACATACAGTTATTCGTTTCATAACGATTAACTAAATCATGGGAGTTACACTCCGAGAGCATAGCCAGACGCAGGCACTCTCTTCTACATACAGTTATTCGTTTCATAACGATTAACTAAATCATGGGAGTTACACTCCGAGAGCATAGCCAGACGCAGGCACTCTCTTCAACATACAGTTATTCGTTTCATAACGATTAACTAAATCATGGGAGTTACACTCCGAGAGCATAGCCAGACGCAGGCACTCTCTTCAACATACAGTTATTCGTTTCATAACGATTAACTAAATCATGGGAGTTACACTCCGAGAGCATACATAGCCAGACGTAGGCACTCTCTTCTACATACAGTTATTCGTTTCATAACGATTAACTAAATCATGGGAGTTACACTCCGAGAGCATAGCCAGACGCAGGCACTCTCTTCAACATACAGTTATTCGTTTCATAACGATTAACTAAATCATGGGAGTTACACCCCGAGAGCATACATAGCCAGACGTAGGCACTCTCTTCTACATACAGTTATTCGTTTCATAACGATTAACTAAATCATGGGAGTTACACTCCGAGAGCATAGCCAGACGCAGGCACTCTCTTCAACATACAGTTATTCGTTTCATAACGATTAACTAAATCATGGGAGTTACACTCCGAGAGCATAGCCAGACGCAGGCACTCTCTTCAACATACAGTTATTCGTTTCATAACGATTAACTAAATCATGGGAGTTACACTCCGAGAGCATAGCCAGACGCAGGCACTCTCTTCAACATACAGTTATTCGTTTCATAACGATTAACTAAATCATGGGAGTTACACCCCGAGAGCATACATAGCCAGACGTAGGCACTCTCTTCTACATACAGTTATTCGTTTCATAACGATTAACTAAATCATGGGAGTTACACTCCGAGAGCATAGCCAGACGCAGGCACTCTCTTCAACATACAGTTATTCGTTTCATAACGATTAACTAAATCATGGGAGTTACACTCCGAGAGCATACATAGCCAGACGTAGGCACTCTCTTCTACATACAGTTATTCGTTTCATAACGATTAACTAAATCATGGGAGTTACACTCCGAGAGCATAGCCAGACGCAGGCACTCTCTTCAACATACAGTTATTCGTTTCATAACGATTAACTAAATCATGGGAGTTACACTCCGAGAGCATACATAGCCAGACGTAGGCACTCTCTTCTACATACAGTTATTCGTTTCATAACGATTAACTAAATCATGGGAGTTACACTCCGAGAGCATAGCCAGACGCAGGCACTCTCTTCAACATACAGTTATTCGTTTCATAACTATTAACTAAATCATGGGAGTTACACTCCGAGAGCATAGCCAGACGCAGGCACTCTCTTCAACATACAGTTATTCGTTTCATAACGATTAACTAAATCATGGGAGTTACACTCCGAGAGCATACATAGCCAGACGTAGGCACTCTCTTCTACATACAGTTATTCGTTTCATAACGATTAACTAAATCATGGGAGTTACACTCCGAGAGCATAGCCAGACGCAGGCACTCTCTTCAACATACAGTTATTCGTTTCATAACGATTAACTAAATCATGGGAGTTACACCCCGAGAGCATACATAGCCAGACGTAGGCACTCTCTTCTACATACAGTTATTCGTTTCATAACGATTAACTAAATCATGGGAGTTACACTCCGAGAGCATAGCCAGACGCAGGCACTCTCTTCAACATACAGTTATTCGTTTCATAACGATTAACTAAATCATGGGAGTTACACTCCGAGAGCATAGCCAGACGCAGGCACTCTCTTCAACATACAGTTATTCGTTTCATAACGATTAACTAAATCATGGGAGTTACACCCCGAGAGCATACATAGCCAGACGTAGGCACTCTCTTCTACATACAGTTATTCGTTTCATAACGATTAACTAAATCATGGGAGTTACACTCCGAGAGCATAGCCAAATGCAGGCACTCTCTTCAACATACAGTTATTCGTTTCATAACGATTAACTAAATCATGGGAGTTACACTCCGAGAGCATACATAGCCAGACGTAGGCACTCTCTTCTACATACAGTTATTCGTTTCATAACGATTAACTAAATCATGGGAGTTACACTCCGAGAGCATAGCCAGACGCAGGCACTCTCTTCAACATACAGTTATTCGTTTCATAACGATTAACTAAATCATGGGAGTTACACTCCGAGAGCATAGCCAGACGCAGGCACTCTCTTCTACATACAGTTATTCGTTTCATAACGATTAACTAAATCATGGGAGTTACACTCCGAGAGCATAGCCAGACGCAGGCACTCTCTTCAACATACAGTTATTCGTTTCATAACGATTAACTAAATCATGGGAGTTACACTCCGAGAGCATAGCCAGACGCAGGCACTCTCTTCAACATACAGTTATTCGTTTCATAACGATTAACTAAATCATGGGAGTTACACTCCGAGAGCATACATAGCCAGACGTAGGCACTCTCTTCTACATACAGTTATTCGTTTCATAACGATTAACTAAATCATGGGAGTTACACCCCGAGAGCATACATAGCCAGACGTAGGCACTCTCTTCTACATACAGTTATTCGTTTCATAACGATTAACTAAATCATGGGAGTTACACTCCGAGAGCATAGCCAGACGCAGGCACTCTCTTCAACATACAGTTATTCGTTTCATAACGATTAACTAAATCATGGGAGTTACACTCCGAGAGCATAGCCAGACGCAGGCACTCTCTTCAACATACAGTTATTCGTTTCATAACGATTAACTAAATCATGGGAGTTACACCCCGAGAGCATACATAGCCAGACGTAGGCACTCTCTTCTACATACAGTTATTCGTTTCATAACGATTAACTAAATCATGGGAGTTACACTCCGAGAGCATAGCCAGACGCAGGCACTCTCTTCAACATACAGTTATTCGTTTCATAACGATTAACTAAATCATGGGAGTTACACTCCGAGAGCATAGCCAGACGCAGGCACTCTCTTCAACATACAGTTATTCGTTTCATAACGATTAACTAAATCATGGGAGTTACACTCCGAGAGCATAGCCAGACGCAGGCACTCTCTTCAACATACAGTTATTCGTTTCATAACGATTAACTAAATCATGGGAGTTACACCCCGAGAGCATACATAGCCAGACGTAGGCACTCTCTTCTACATACAGTTATTCGTTTCATAACGATTAACTAAATCATGGGAGTTACACTCCGAGAGCATAGCCAGACGCAGGCACTCTCTTCAACATACAGTTATTCGTTTCATAACGATTAACTAAATCATGGGAGTTACACTCCGAGAGCATACATAGCCAGACGTAGGCACTCTCTTCTACATACAGTTATTCGTTTCATAACGATTAACTAAATCATGGGAGTTACACTCCGAGAGCATAGCCAGACGCAGGCACTCTCTTCAACATACAGTTATTCGTTTCATAACGATTAACTAAATCATGGGAGTTACACTCCGAGAGCATACATAGCCAGACGTAGGCACTCTCTTCTACATACAGTTATTCGTTTCATAACGATTAACTAAATCATGGGAGTTACACTCCGAGAGCATAGCCAGACGCAGGCACTCTCTTCAACATACAGTTATTCGTTTCATAACGATTAACTAAATCATGGGAGTTACACTCCGAGAGCATACATAGCCAGACGTAGGCACTCTCTTCTACATACAGTTATTCGTTTCATAACGATTAACTAAATCATGGGAGTTACACTCCGAGAGCATAGCCAGACGCAGGCACTCTCTTCAACATACAGTTATTCGTTTCATAACTATTAACTAAATCATGGGAGTTACACTCCGAGAGCATAGCCAGACGCAGGCACTCTCTTCAACATACAGTTATTCGTTTCATAACGATTAACTAAATCATGGGAGTTACACCCCGAGAGCATACATAGCCAGACGTAGGCACTCTCTTCTACATACAGTTATTCGTTTCATAACGATTAACTAAATCATGGGAGTTACACTCCGAGAGCATAGCCAGACGCAGGCACTCTCTTCAACATACAGTTATTCGTTTCATAACGATTAACTAAATCATGGGAGTTACACTCCGAGAGCATAGCCAGACGCAGGCACTCTCTTCAACATACAGTTATTCGTTTCATAACGATTAACTAAATCATGGGAGTTACACTCCGAGAGCATACATAGCCAGACGTAGGCACTCTCTTCTACATACAGTTATTCGTTTCATAACGATTAACTAAATCATGGGAGTTACACTCCGAGAGCATAGCCAGACGCAGGCACTCTCTTCAACATACAGTTATTCGTTTCATAACGATTAACTAAATCATGGGAGTTACACCCCGAGAGCATACATAGCCAGACGTAGGCACTCTCTTCTACATACAGTTATTCGTTTCATAACGATTAACTAAATCATGGGAGTTACACTCCGAGAGCATAGCCAGACGCAGGCACTCTCTTCAACATACAGTTATTCGTTTCATAACGATTAACTAAATCATGGGAGTTACACTCCGAGAGCATAGCCAGACGCAGGCACTCTCTTCAACATACAGTTATTCGTTTCATAACGATTAACTAAATCATGGGAGTTACACCCCGAGAGCATACATAGCCAGACGTAGGCACTCTCTTCTACATACAGTTATTCGTTTCATAACGATTAACTAAATCATGGGAGTTACACTCCGAGAGCATAGCCAAATGCAGGCACTCTCTTCAACATACAGTTATTCGTTTCATAACGATTAACTAAATCATGGGAGTTACACTCCGAGAGCATACATAGCCAGACGTAGGCACTCTCTTCTACATACAGTTATTCGTTTCATAACGATTAACTAAATCATGGGAGTTACACTCCGAGAGCATAGCCAGACGCAGGCACTCTCTTCAACATACAGTTATTCGTTTCATAACGATTAACTAAATCATGGGAGTTACACTCCGAGAGCATAGCCAGACGCAGGCACTCTCTTCTACATACAGTTATTCGTTTCATAACGATTAACTAAATCATGGGAGTTACACTCCGAGAGCATAGCCAGACGCAGGCACTCTCTTCAACATACAGTTATTCGTTTCATAACGATTAACTAAATCATGGGAGTTACACTCCGAGAGCATAGCCAGACGCAGGCACTCTCTTCAACATACAGTTATTCGTTTCATAACGATTAACTAAATCATGGGAGTTACACTCCGAGAGCATACATAGCCAGACGTAGGCACTCTCTTCTACATACAGTTATTCGTTTCATAACGATTAACTAAATCATGGGAGTTACACTCCGAGAGCATAGCCAGATGCAGGCACTCTCTTCAACATACAGTTATTCGTTTCATAACGATTAACTAAATCATGGGAGTTACACCCCGAGAGCATACATAGCCAGACGTAGGCACTCTCTTCTACATACAGTTATTCGTTTCATAACGATTAACTAAATCATGGGAGTTACACTCCGAGAGCATAGCCAGACGCAGGCACTCTCTTCAACATACAGTTATTCGTTTCATAACGATTAACTAAATCATGGGAGTTACACTCCGAGAGCATAGCCAGACGCAGGCACTCTCTTCAACATACAGTTATTCGTTTCATAACGATTAACTAAATCATGGGAGTTACACTCCGAGAGCATAGCCAGACGCAGGCACTCTCTTCAACATACAGTTATTCGTTTCATAACGATTAACTAAATCATGGGAGTTACACCCCGAGAGCATACATAGCCAGACGTAGGCACTCTCTTCTACATACAGTTATTCGTTTCATAACGATTAACTAAATCATGGGAGTTACACTCCGAGAGCATAGCCAGACGCAGGCACTCTCTTCAACATACAGTTATTCGTTTCATAACGATTAACTAAATCATGGGAGTTACACTCCGAGAGCATACATAGCCAGACGTAGGCACTCTCTTCTACATACAGTTATTCGTTTCATAACGATTAACTAAATCATGGGAGTTACACTCCGAGAGCATAGCCAGACGCAGGCACTCTCTTCAACATACAGTTATTCGTTTCATAACGATTAACTAAATCATGGGAGTTACACTCCGAGAGCATACATAGCCAGACGTAGGCACTCTCTTCTACATACAGTTATTCGTTTCATAACGATTAACTAAATCATGGGAGTTACACTCCGAGAGCATACATAGCCAGACGTAGGCACTCTCTTCTACATACAGTTATTCGTTTCATAACGATTAACTAAATCATGGGAGTTACACTCCGAGAGCATAGCCAGACGCAGGCACTCTCTTCAACATACAGTTATTCGTTTCATAACTATTAACTAAATCATGGGAGTTACACTCCGAGAGCATAGCCAGACGCAGGCACTCTCTTCAACATACAGTTATTCGTTTCATAACGATTAACTAAATCATGGGAGTTACACTCCGAGAGCATACATAGCCAGACGTAGGCACTCTCTTCTACATACAGTTATTCGTTTCATAACGATTAACTAAATCATGGGAGTTACACTCCGAGAGCATAGCCAGACGCAGGCACTCTCTTCAACATACAGTTATTCGTTTCATAACGATTAACTAAATCATGGGAGTTACACCCCGAGAGCATACATAGCCAGACGTAGGCACTCTCTTCTACATACAGTTATTCGTTTCATAACGATTAACTAAATCATGGGAGTTACACTCCGAGAGCATAGCCAGACGCAGGCACTCTCTTCAACATACAGTTATTCGTTTCATAACGATTAACTAAATCATGGGAGTTACACTCCGAGAGCATAGCCAGACGCAGGCACTCTCTTCAACATACAGTTATTCGTTTCATAACTATTAACTAAATCATGGGAGTTACACTCCGAGAGCATAGCCAGACGCAGGCACTCTCTTCAACATACAGTTATTCGTTTCATAACGATTAACTAAATCATGGGAGTTACACTCCGAGAGCATACATAGCCAGACGTAGGCACTCTCTTCTACATACAGTTATTCGTTTCATAACGATTAACTAAATCATGGGAGTTACACTCCGAGAGCATAGCCAGACGCAGGCACTCTCTTCAACATACAGTTATTCGTTTCATAACTATTAACTAAATCATGGGAGTTACACTCCGAGAGCATAGCCAGACGCAGGCACTCTCTTCAACATACAGTTATTCGTTTCATAACGATTAACTAAATCATGGGAGTTACACTCCGAGAGCATACATAGCCAGACGTAGGCACTCTCTTCTACATACAGTTATTCGTTTCATAACGATTAACTAAATCATGGGAGTTACACTCCGAGAGCATAGCCAGACGCAGGCACTCTCTTCAACATACAGTTATTCGTTTCATAACGATTAACTAAATCATGGGAGTTACACCCCGAGAGCATACATAGCCAGACGTAGGCACTCTCTTCTACATACAGTTATTCGTTTCATAACGATTAACTAAATCATGGGAGTTACACTCCGAGAGCATAGCCAGACGCAGGCACTCTCTTCAACCTACAGTTATTCGTTTCATAACGATTAACTAAATCATGGGAGTTACACTCCGAGAGCATAGCCAGACGCAGGCACTCTCTTCAACATACAGTTATTCGTTTCATAACGATTAACTAAATCATGGGAGTTACACCCCGAGAGCATACATAGCCAGACGTAGGCACTCTCTTCTACATACAGTTATTCGTTTCATAACGATTAACTAAATCATGGGAGTTACACTCCGAGAGCATAGCCAAATGCAGGCACTCTCTTCAACATACAGTTATTCGTTTCATAACGATTAACTAAATCATGGGAGTTACACTCCGAGAGCATACATAGCCAGACGTAGGCACTCTCTTCTACATACAGTTATTCGTTTCATAACGATTAACTAAATCATGGGAGTTACACTCCGAGAGCATAGCCAGACGCAGGCACTCTCTTCTACATACAGTTATTCGTTTCATAACGATTAACTAAATCATGGGAGTTACACTCCGAGAGCATAGCCAGACGCAGGCACTCTCTTCAACATACAGTTATTCGTTTCATAACGATTAACTAAATCATGGGAGTTACACTCCGAGAGCATAGCCAGACGCAGGCACTCTCTTCAACATACAGTTATTCGTTTCATAACGATTAACTAAATCATGGGAGTTACACTCCGAGAGCATACATAGCCAGACGTAGGCACTCTCTTCTACATACAGTTATTCGTTTCATAACGATTAACTAAATCATGGGAGTTACACTCCGAGAGCATAGCCAGACGCAGGCACTCTCTTCAACATACAGTTATTCGTTTCATAACGATTAACTAAATCATGGGAGTTACACCCCGAGAGCATACATAGCCAGACGTAGGCACTCTCTTCTACATACAGTTATTCGTTTCATAACGATTAACTAAATCATGGGAGTTACACTCCGAGAGCATAGCCAGACGCAGGCACTCTCTTCAACATACAGTTATTCGTTTCATAACGATTAACTAAATCATGGGAGTTACACTCCGAGAGCATAGCCAGACGCAGGCACTCTCTTCAACATACAGTTATTCGTTTCATAACGATTAACTAAATCATGGGAGTTACACTCCGAGAGCATAGCCAGACGCAGGCACTCTCTTCAACATACAGTTATTCGTTTCATAACGATTAACTAAATCATGGGAGTTACACCCCGAGAGCATACATAGCCAGACGTAGGCACTCTCTTCTACATACAGTTATTCGTTTCATAACGATTAACTAAATCATGGGAGTTACACTCCGAGAGCATAGCCAGACGCAGGCACTCTCTTCAACATACAGTTATTCGTTTCATAACGATTAACTAAATCATGGGAGTTACACTCCGAGAGCATACATAGCCAGACGTAGGCACTCTCTTCTACATACAGTTATTCGTTTCATAACGATTAACTAAATCATGGGAGTTACACTCCGAGAGCATAGCCAGACGCAGGCACTCTCTTCAACATACAGTTATTCGTTTCATAACGATTAACTAAATCATGGGAGTTACACTCCGAGAGCATACATAGCCAGACGTAGGCACTCTCTTCTACATACAGTTATTCGTTTCATAACGATTAACTAAATCATGGGAGTTACACTCCGAGAGCATAGCCAGACGCAGGCACTCTCTTCAACATACAGTTATTCGTTTCATAACGATTAACTAAATCATGGGAGTTACACTCCGAGAGCATAGCCAGACGCAGGCACTCTCTTCAACATACAGTTATTCGTTTCATAACGATTAACTAAATCATGGGAGTTACACTCCGAGAGCATACATAGCCAGACGTAGGCACTCTCTTCTACATACAGTTATTCGTTTCATAACGATTAACTAAGTCATGGGAGTTACACTCCGAGAGCATAGCCAGACGCAGGCACTCTCTTCAACATACAGTTATTCGTTTCATAACGATTAACTAAATCATGGGAGTTACACCCCGAGAGCATACATAGCCAGACGTAGGCACTCTCTTCTACATACAGTTATTCGTTTCATAACGATTAACTAAATCATGGGAGTTACACTCCGAGAGCATAGCCAGACGCAGGCACTCTCTTCAACATACAGTTATTCGTTTCATAACGATTAACTAAATCATGGGAGTTACACTCCGAGAGCATAGCCAGACGCAGGCACTCTCTTCAACATACAGTTATTCGTTTCATAACGATTAACTAAATCATGGGAGTTACACCCCGAGAGCATACATAGCCAGACGTAGGCACTCTCTTCTACATACAGTTATTCGTTTCATAACGATTAACTAAATCATGGGAGTTACACTCCGAGAGCATAGCCAAATGCAGGCACTCTCTTCAACATACAGTTATTCGTTTCATAACGATTAACTAAATCATGGGAGTTACACTCCGAGAGCATACATAGCCAGACGTAGGCACTCTCTTCTACATACAGTTATTCGTTTCATAACGATTAACTAAATCATGGAGTTACACTCCGAGAGCATAGCCAGACGCAGGCACTCTCTTCAACATACAGTTATTCGTTTCATAACTATTCACTAAATCATGGGAGTTACACTCCGAGAGCATAGCCAGACGCAGGCACTCTCTTCAACATACAGTTATTCGTTTCATAACGATTAACTAAATCATGGGAGTTACACTCCGAGAGCATACATAGCCAGACGTAGGCACTCTCTTCTACATACAGTTATTCGTTTCATAACGATTAACTAAATCATGGGAGTTACACTCCGAGAGCATAGCCAGACGCAGGCACTCTCTTCAACATACAGTTATTCGTTTCATAACGATTAACTAAATCATGGGAGTTACACCCCGAGAGCATACATAGCCAGACGTAGGCACTCTCTTCTACATACAGTTATTCGTTTCATAACGATTAACTAAATCATGGGAGTTACACTCCGAGAGCATAGCCAGACGCAGGCACTCTCTTCAACATACAGTTATTCGTTTCATAACGATTAACTAAATCATGGGAGTTACACTCCGAGAGCATAGCCAGACGCAGGCACTCTCTTCAACATACAGTTATTCGTTTCATAACGATTAACTAAATCATGGGAGTTACACCCCGAGAGCATACATAGCCAGACGTAGGCACTCTCTTCTACATACAGTTATTCGTTTCATAACGATTAACTAAATCATGGGAGTTACACTCCGAGAGCATAGCCAAATGCAGGCACTCTCTTCAACATACAGTTATTCGTTTCATAACGATTAACTAAATCATGGGAGTTACACTCCGAGAGCATACATAGCCAGACGTAGGCACTCTCTTCTACATACAGTTATTCGTTTCATAACGATTAACTAAATCATGGGAGTTACACTCCGAGAGCATAGCCAGACGCAGGCACTCTCTTCTACATACAGTTATTCGTTTCATAACGATTAACTAAATCATGGGAGTTACACTCCGAGAGCATAGCCAGACGCAGGCACTCTCTTCAACATACAGTTATTCGTTTCATAACGATTAACTAAATCATGGGAGTTACACTCCGAGAGCATAGCCAGACGCAGGCACTCTCTTCAACATACAGTTATTCGTTTCATAACGATTAACTAAATCATGGGAGTTACACTCCGAGAGCATACATAGCCAGACGTAGGCACTCTCTTCTACATACAGTTATTCGTTTCATAACGATTAACTAAATCATGGGAGTTACACTCCGAGAGCATAGCCAGACGCAGGCACTCTCTTCAACATACAGTT
This sequence comes from Pieris brassicae, assembly GCF_905147105.1. NCBI lineage: Eukaryota > Metazoa > Arthropoda > Insecta > Lepidoptera > Pieridae > Pieris > Pieris brassicae. The sequence goes on from NW_025575979.1 coordinate 21,942, forward strand.
ATTCGTTTCATAACGATTAACTAAATCATGGGAGTTACACCCCGAGAGCATACATAGCCAGACGTAGGCACTCTCTTCTACATACAGTTATTCGTTTCATAACGATTAACTAAATCATGGGAGTTACACTCCGAGAGCATAGCCAGACGCAGGCACTCTCTTCAACATACAGTTATTCGTTTCATAACGATTAACTAAATCATGGGAGTTACACTCCGAGAGCATAGCCAGACGCAGGCACTCTCTTCAACATACAGTTATTCGTTTCATAACGATTAACTAAATCATGGGAGTTACACTCCGAGAGCATAGCCAGACGCAGGCACTCTCTTCAACATACAGTTATTCGTTTCATAACGATTAACTAAATCATGGGAGTTACACCCCGAGAGCATACATAGCCAGACGTAGGCACTCTCTTCTACATACAGTTATTCGTTTCATAACGATTAACTAAATCATGGGAGTTACACTCCGAGAGCATAGCCAGACGCAGGCACTCTCTTCAACATACAGTTATTCGTTTCATAACGATTAACTAAATCATGGGAGTTACACTCCGAGAGCATACATAGCCAGACGTAGGCACTCTCTTCTACATACAGTTATTCGTTTCATAACGATTAACTAAATCATGGGAGTTACACTCCGAGAGCATAGCCAGACGCAGGCACTCTCTTCAACATACAGTTATTCGTTTCATAACGATTAACTAAATCATGGGAGTTACACTCCGAGAGCATACATAGCCAGACGTAGGCACTCTCTTCTACATACAGTTATTCGTTTCATAACGATTAACTAAATCATGGGAGTTACACTCCGAGAGCATAGCCAGACGCAGGCACTCTCTTCAACATACAGTTATTCGTTTCATAACTATTAACTAAATCATGGGAGTTACACTCCGAGAGCATAGCCAGACGCAGGCACTCTCTTCAACATACAGTTATTCGTTTCATAACGATTAACTAAATCATGGGAGTTACACTCCGAGAGCATACATAGCCAGACGTAGGCACTCTCTTCTACATACAGTTATTCGTTTCATAACGATTAACTAAATCATGGGAGTTACACTCCGAGAGCATAGCCAGACGCAGGCACTCTCTTCAACATACAGTTATTCGTTTCATAACGATTAACTAAATCATGGGAGTTACACCCCGAGAGCATACATAGCCAGACGTAGGCACTCTCTTCTACATACAGTTATTCGTTTCATAACGATTAACTAAATCATGGGAGTTACACTCCGAGAGCATAGCCAGACGCAGGCACTCTCTTCAACATACAGTTATTCGTTTCATAACGATTAACTAAATCATGGGAGTTACACTCCGAGAGCATAGCCAGACGCAGGCACTCTCTTCAACATACAGTTATTCGTTTCATAACGATTAACTAAATCATGGGAGTTACACCCCGAGAGCATACATAGCCAGACGTAGGCACTCTCTTCTACATACAGTTATTCGTTTCATAACGATTAACTAAATCATGGGAGTTACACTCCGAGAGCATAGCCAAATGCAGGCACTCTCTTCAACATACAGTTATTCGTTTCATAACGATTAACTAAATCATGGGAGTTACACTCCGAGAGCATACATAGCCAGACGTAGGCACTCTCTTCTACATACAGTTATTCGTTTCATAACGATTAACTAAATCATGGGAGTTACACTCCGAGAGCATAGCCAGACGCAGGCACTCTCTTCAACATACAGTTATTCGTTTCATAACGATTAACTAAATCATGGGAGTTACACTCCGAGAGCATAGCCAGACGCAGGCACTCTCTTCTACATACAGTTATTCGTTTCATAACGATTAACTAAATCATGGGAGTTACACTCCGAGAGCATAGCCAGACGCAGGCACTCTCTTCAACATACAGTTATTCGTTTCATAACGATTAACTAAATCATGGGAGTTACACTCCGAGAGCATAGCCAGACGCAGGCACTCTCTTCAACATACAGTTATTCGTTTCATAACGATTAACTAAATCATGGGAGTTACACTCCGAGAGCATACATAGCCAGACGTAGGCACTCTCTTCTACATACAGTTATTCGTTTCATAACGATTAACTAAATCATGGGAGTTACACTCCGAGAGCATAGCCAGACGCAGGCACTCTCTTCAACATACAGTTATTCGTTTCATAACGATTAACTAAATCATGGGAGTTACACCCCGAGAGCATACATAGCCAGACGTAGGCACTCTCTTCTACATACAGTTATTCGTTTCATAACGATTAACTAAATCATGGGAGTTACACTCCGAGAGCATAGCCAGACGCAGGCACTCTCTTCAACATACAGTTATTCGTTTCATAACGATTAACTAAATCATGGGAGTTACACTCCGAGAGCATAGCCAGACGCAGGCACTCTCTTCAACATACAGTTATTCGTTTCATAACGATTAACTAAATCATGGGAGTTACACTCCGAGAGCATAGCCAGACGCAGGCACTCTCTTCAACATACAGTTATTCGTTTCATAACGATTAACTAAATCATGGGAGTTACACCCCGAGAGCATACATAGCCAGACGTAGGCACTCTCTTCTACATACAGTTATTCGTTTCATAACGATTAACTAAATCATGGGAGTTACACTCCGAGAGCATAGCCAGACGCAGGCACTCTCTTCAACATACAGTTATTCGTTTCATAACGATTAACTAAATCATGGGAGTTACACTCCGAGAGCATACATAGCCAGACGTAGGCACTCTCTTCTACATACAGTTATTCGTTTCATAACGATTAACTAAATCATGGGAGTTACACTCCGAGAGCATAGCCAGACGCAGGCACTCTCTTCAACATACAGTTATTCGTTTCATAACGATTAACTAAATCATGGGAGTTACACTCCGAGAGCATACATAGCCAGACGTAGGCACTCTCTTCTACATACAGTTATTCGTTTCATAACGATTAACTAAATCATGGGAGTTACACTCCGAGAGCATAGCCAGACGCAGGCACTCTCTTCAACATACAGTTATTCGTTTCATAACTATTAACTAAATCATGGGAGTTACACTCCGAGAGCATAGCCAGACGCAGGCACTCTCTTCAACATACAGTTATTCGTTTCATAACGATTAACTAAATCATGGGAGTTACACTCCGAGAGCATACATAGCCAGACGTAGGCACTCTCTTCTACATACAGTTATTTGTTTCATAACGATTAACTAAATCATGGGAGTTACACTCCGAGAGCATAGCCAGACGCAGGCACTCTCTTCAACATACAGTTATTCGTTTCATAACGATTAACTAAATCATGGGAGTTACACCCCGAGAGCATACATAGCCAGACGTAGGCACTCTCTTCTACATACAGTTATTCGTTTCATAACGATTAACTAAATCATGGGAGTTACACTCCGAGAGCATAGCCAGACGCAGGCACTCTCTTCAACATACAGTTATTCGTTTCATAACGATTAACTAAATCATGGGAGTTACACTCCGAGAGCATAGCCAGACGCAGGCACTCTCTTCAACATACAGTTATTCGTTTCATAACGATTAACTAAATCATGGGAGTTACACCCCGAGAGCATACATAGCCAGACGTAGGCACTCTCTTCTACATACAGTTATTCGTTTCATAACGATTCTACATACAGTTATTCGTTTCATAACGATTAACTAAATCATGGGAGTTACACTCCGAGAGCATAGCCAAACGCAGGCACTCTCTTCAACATACAGTTATTCGTTTCATAACGATTAACTAAATCATGGGAGTTACACTCCGAGAGCATACATAGCCAGACGTAGGCACTCTCTTCTACATACAGTTATTCGTTTCATAACGATTAACTAAATCATGGGAGTTACACTCCGAGAGCATAGCCAGACGCAGGCACTCTCTTCAACATACAGTTATTCGTTTCATAACGATTAACTAAATCATGGGAGTTACACTCCGAGAGCATAGCCAGACGCAGGCACTCTCTTCTACATACAGTTATTCGTTTCATAACGATTAACTAAATCATGGGAGTTACACTCCGAGAGCATAGCCAGACGCAGGCACTCTCTTCAACATACAGTTATTCGTTTCATAACGATTAACTAAATCATGGGAGTTACACTCCGAGAGCATAGCCAGACGCAGGCACTCTCTTCAACATACAGTTATTCGTTTCATAACGATTAACTAAATCATGGGAGTTACACTCCGAGAGCATACATAGCCAGACGTAGGCACTCTCTTCTACATACAGTTATTCGTTTCATAACGATTAACTAAATCATGGGAGTTACACTCCGAGAGCATAGCCAGACGCAGGCACTCTCTTCAACATACAGTTATTCGTTTCATAACGATTAACTAAATCATGGGAGTTACACCCCGAGAGCATACATAGCCAGACGTAGGCACTCTCTTCTACATACAGTTATTCGTTTCATAACGATTAACTAAATCATGGGAGTTACACTCCGAGAGCATAGCCAGACGCAGGCACTCTCTTCAACATACAGTTATTCGTTTCATAACGATTAACTAAATCATGGGAGTTACACTCCGAGAGCATACATAGCCAGACGTAGGCACTCTCTTCTACATACAGTTATTCGTTTCATAACGATTAACTAAATCATGGGAGTTACACTCCGAGAGCATAGCCAGACGCAGGCACTCTCTTCAACATACAGTTATTCGTTTCATAACGATTAACTAAATCATGGGAGTTACACTCCGAGAGCATAGCCAGACGCAGGCACTCTCTTCTACATACAGTTATTCGTTTCATAACGATTAACTAAATCATGGGAGTTACACTCCGAGAGCATAGCCAGACGCAGGCACTCTCTTCAACATACAGTTATTCGTTTCATAACGATTAACTAAATCATGGGAGTTACACTCCGAGAGCATAGCCAGACGCAGGCACTCTCTTCAACATACAGTTATTCGTTTCATAACGATTAACTAAATCATGGGAGTTACACTCCGAGAGCATACATAGCCAGACGTAGGCACTCTCTTCTACATACAGTTATTCGTTTCATAACGATTAACTAAATCATGGGAGTTACACTCCGAGAGCATAGCCAGACGCAGGCACTCTCTTCAACATACAGTTATTCGTTTCATAACGATTAACTAAATCATGGGAGTTA
>NW_025575980.1:0-15000 GCF_905147105.1 Pieris brassicae
GTTTCCTGCCTATGTGCGGACGCGGGCGCGGCGCCGCTGTCGTCGCAGGCGGGCACAGTCTCTGACCGTGCGCGTATCTGTCGGCGATGTTTCAGTTTCGGGCACTCGCAGGACCCGTCTTGAAACACGGACCAAGGAGTCTAGCATGTGTGCGAGTCATTGAGTTTTTCATTCATTTGATTAACAGACAAAACTGAGAGGCGCAACGAAAGTGAAGGCGCGCGCTAGCCGCGCGCTCAGGGGGGATGGAGCGTCGCGCCGCAAGGACGCGCTCTCGCACCCCCGAGGCGTCCTCGTTTCCAATCCGTGAATGCAGGCGCGCTCTGAGCACAGATGCTGGGACCCGAAAGATGGTGAACTATGCCTGGTCAGGTCGAAGTCAGGGGAAACCCTGATGGAGGACCGTAGCGATTCTGACGTGCAAATCGATCGTCGGAACTGGGTATAGGGGCGAAAGACTAATCGAACCATCTAGTAGCTGGTTCCGTCCGAAGTTTCCCTCAGGATAGCTGGCGTCGACGCGCAACAGTCTCATCCGGTAAAGCGAATGATTAGAGGCATTGGGGCCGAAACGACCTCAACCTATTCTCAAACTTTAAATGGGTGAGAACTCCGGCTTACTCGAACGATGAAGCCGGAGATCTGATGACGATGCCAAGTGGGCCAATTTTGGTAAGCAGAACTGGCGCTGTGGGATGAACCAAACGTAGTGTTAAGGCGCCTAAAGAACGCTCATGGGACACCATGAAAGGCGTTGGTCGCTCATGACAGCAGGACGGTGGCCATGGAAGTCGGAATCCGCTAAGGAGTGTGCAACGACTCACCTGCCGAAGCGACCAGCCCTGAAAATGGATGGCGCTGAAGCGTTCTGCCTATACACTACCGTTACGGGCAATAATGTGCGTATGCATACTTATGCCGTAACGAGTAGGACGTGCGCGGCGGAGAGCGCAGAAGGGTCTGGGCGTGAGCCCGCCTGGAGCCTCCGTCGGTGCAGATCTTGGTGGTAGTAGCAAATACTCCAGCGAGGCCCTGGAGGACTGACGTGGAGAAGGGTTTCGCGTGAACAGTAGTTGCTCGCGAGTCAGTCGATCCTAAGCTCAAGGAGAGATCTTATGTCGATGCGGCGTGTTTTTTTTCAAAACAACAACGCCCTTTGAGCGAAAGGGAATCCGGTTCCTATTCCGGAACCCGGCAGCGGAACCGTTTCAATAATCGTTCCTCGTTTATTACGAGCGAGTGTTCGACGGGGTAACCCAAAGTGGCCTGAAGACGCCGCCGAGGGGTCCGGAAGAGTTTTCTTTTCTGCCTGAGCGTTTCGAGTTCCATGGAATCCTATAGAAGGGAGATATGGTTCGGAACGCGAAGAGCACCGCATTTGCGGCGGTGTCCGGATACTCTCTGCGGACCTTGAAAATTCAGGTGAGGGATGTACGTGGAGATGTCGCGCCGGTTCGTACCCATATCCGCAGCAGGTCTCCAAGGTGAAGAGCCTCTAGTCGATAGAATAATGTAGGTAAGGGAAGTCGGCAAATTGGATCCGTAACTTCGGAATAAGGATTGGCTCTGAGGACCGGGGCGTGTCGGGTTTGGACGGGAAGCGGATGCGGCCGGTGCCGGGCCTGGTCGATGCTCGTTGCGTTCGCGCGCTTCGTGCTGAATCCGGACCCGCGTTCCGGCCTTCCGCGGATCTTCCTAGCCGTAAGGCCGCGACGGACGCGCGCTTCGCGGCGTGCGGCCCGGCGCGGTTCTGTACGACCGCCGTTCAACGGTCAGCTCAGAACTGGCACGGACAAGGGGAATCCGACTGTCTAATTAAAACAAAGCATTGCGATGGCCCTCGCGGGTGTTGACGCAATGTGATTTCTGCCCAGTGCTCTGAATGTCAACGTGAAGAAATTCAAGCAAGCGCGGGTAAACGGCGGGAGTAACTATGACTCTCTTAAGGTAGCCAAATGCCTCGTCATCTAATTAGTGACGCGCATGAATGGATTAACGAGATTCCCGCTGTCCCTATCTACTACTCGTCGTTCGGCATTCGCAGAGTGCGGACGTGTACACGTGTCTATAAATTGCTCCGCGATTATTTCGATATATTGTCGTCTATCGTTTTATTCTTTTTATTATTTATAGTGTTTGGTTATTTTCGTTTTGCGTAAGTGCGTGTTATTATTTATTTAAAGTGTTGTTGTGCTGTGCTAAAGGACCTGGGAGGATTTTAAAGGAAGCCGCGTGGCTAACCGCGCGGCGCGGTAAGTGCTAGTGCACTAATAAGGACTAGAATAATCGTTAATTACTTATTATTTAAATTGTTGATTAGATTTCCGTTAATTTATATAGTTATTAATGCTGAATCACTACGAGAAACATTCCTTTGTTCTCGCTTGGTGGCGTGATTAGTGACGTAGTTGTGTAGGGGTGACCGGTACGTGTTAGAGAGGGACACAACGCATAGTGCGTCTCACACCGGTCTGGCGTGATCGGTGACGTAGCATAGGTGCGTTAGAGCGGGATAAAATACATCTCGCTCTTTGTCTCACTGACGTGATCGGTGACGTGTAGCCAGTACGTGCGGATAGGGAGATAAGATATAGGCGTCTCGGTCTGACTCTGGTGGAGCGGTAGAGCTTAGGTAGAGTCGTCGGTAGAGCCGTTGGTAGAGTCGTCGGTAGAGTCGTCGGTAGAGTCGTCGGTAGAGTCGTCGTAGAGTCGTCGGTAGAGTCGTCGGTAGAGTCGTCGGTAGAGTCGTCGGTAGAGTCGTCGGTAGAGTCGTCGGTAGAGTCGTCGGTAGAGTCGTCGGTAGAGTCGTCGGTAGAGTCGTCGGTAGAGTCGTCGGTAGAGTCGTCGGTAGAGTCGTCGGTAGAGTCGTCGGTAGAGTCGTCGGTAGAGTCGTCGAGTCGGTAGAGTCGTCGGTAGAGTCGTCGGTAGAGTCGTCGGTAGAGTCGTCGGTAGAGTCGTCCGGTAGAGTCGTCGGTAGAGTCATCGGTAGAGTCGTCGGTTAGAGTCGCCGGTAGAGTCGACGGTAGAGTCGACGGTAGAGTCGACGGTAGAGCCGACGGTAGAGTCGACGGTAGAGTCGTCGGTAGAGTCAACGGTAGAGTCGACGGTAGAGACGACGGTAGAGACGACGGTAGAGTCGACGGTAGAGACGACGGAAGTTGCAATAGGGTCATAAGCGATGGACAAAAATGCCTTTGACGCCATTATGGCGTCAAAGGAGCGAGAATTGGAAGAGTTGGAGCGGCAGGGGCGAGAAGCAGGGTTTGCACCGCGCAAGTCCCTGATGCGGACCCCCCCGCCGCGCGATACATCGGTGCGTCCACGGGAAGATGGTGCTCGGAAGCGCAAGGGTACATCGCCCCTAGAATTGGAGGAGGCGACGCGGCGGCGGGTATGCCAGGTGCGTACGCCTGGCTCAGCTTCTCCACGTGCGGAGACGGGACCTACGGCGGAGTTACCGAGAGAGCCCGACACAAACGCTCCGACAACCGTGGGCAAATATGTCGCGGAGGCGAACTCGGCCGGGGAGGCGATCATGGCGGCGACATCGGCGTCGACGTCGAAACTTAACAAGTTGGAGATAGCACAGATAGGCACACAGGTGCAGAAATTAACAGGCATCATTGCCCTCCTGTCGGCGCAGCTGGGCGAAGAGCGCCTTAAGATATGCGCGCTGGAGCACGGTGCGCGCAGCGGAAGACAGGAGGAGGGCACGACTCCTAAAGAATCGGCAAACAGTTACGCGAACGCGTTGAATACGGGGCGAGGTCCTAAACCAAAGCCGTCATCGGCGGGAACGGTGTTGGCCTTCTACCCAGCGGCGGAGAAGTCGGAGGAGATAAAGACTGCAGACCAAACAAAAGCGGCGTTGAAGAAGGCGTTGGACCCCCAGACCTTAGGCGTCGGAATTGCGCAGGTGCGCAAGATAGGGAACGCGGGTGTGATTGTCCAGGCAGCGAGCAAGGGAGACGCGGACAAAATTAGGCGCGCGGTACCGGACAATTTGCGGGTGCAGGTCCCGAAACCGAGGGCCCCTCTCGTTGCGGTCGTTGCGGTTGACGGCGCTAGGGTAGACTCGGGCGCATTCCTGAGGGCGCTGCGCACCCAGAACTTTGCGGGTCAACAAGAGTGGCGAAAGGAGGAGGTCGACGTGGCCTTCAAGAAGAGCGCGCGAGGAGGAGCGTGCACCACGGTGGTGCTGCGGTGTAGCCCAGCTTGGCGAGACAAGCTGGTCTCCAAAGAGCGGGTCTATATAGAGTGGGAGCGTCATGTCGTGCGCGATTACGCCGACGCTACCTGCTGCGGGAAGTGCCAGGGCTACGGGCACGCGGCACGCTTCTGCAGGGCAACGGTGGACACCTGCGGGAACTGTGGCGAGGATGGCCACACGCATAAAGCGTGCAAAAACACCTTCCGTAGGTGCGCCACCTGTAAAAAAGCAGGGAAGCCGTCGGAGGACCACCGAACCGCTTCGGTACAGTGCCCGGCGAGACAGGCGGCGGAGAAGCGATCCTTAGAAAGAACCAACTATGGATTATAGGTCCATAGGCGGTTCACGAGGAGACAAGACGGACATCTCGGTCGGACAAGTAAACCTGCAAGGGTCGGCGATGGCCACCAAGGAGCTGCCGGCTCTCGCGAGGAATCTGGACCTCAGCGTCTGTCTGGTGCAAGAACAATACCCGGCAGCTAGGCTGCCGGGCCTATACCAGCACGATGTGGCCCCAATGGCAGGAATCATCGTGCTGAGAGACGATCTGGCAGTGCTCGTACTCCGCAACTTGTGCACGTCTCACTGTTTCGTGGCACAGCTGGGAGGGGGGGAAAACACCGTGTACGTGGTGTCGGCGTACTTCCAGTACAAGGATGAGATAGCCCCACACCTGGAGCACTTGGAACGAGTGCTGGAAGCGCTTCGAGGAAAATGCGTGGTCATAGGTGTCGACACAAACACCCACTCTCAGCTGTGGTACAGTCGCGAGGACCAGTGTGAAGGAAGAGGCAGAGTGGCAGAGCAGCGTAGGACGGCTATGGAGAGTTTCGTGCTGTCGTGGGGTCTCCTGGTCCACAACGTCCAAGGCCAACCGGACACCTTTAGTTCACCGAATGGGAGCTCCAACATTGACGCGACTCTGGGAACGAGAGGAGTTCGGATCGACGGATGGACCGTGCACGCCGATCTCAGCGCGAGTGACCACCGCCTGATTACGTTTGTGATCCATCTCGGATCAGCTAGTTCCTCGGGACAACTGCATCAGGCGCGTAGCAGTGAACAGGGCATGGAGCCGATAAGGTTTCGTGACCGCGGGGTGGATTGGGACCGGTTCCGCTCGGACTTAACGTTGCGCGTGGGCAGGATAACGTTTAACGCTCCTGCTCAGGCTATTTGTTCGGCGTTTACTTCCGCTGTCGTGACTTCGGCGGAGAAATGTTTGGGGGTGGTGAAGCCTAAACGGCATGGGGGCTACGAGTGGTGGTCGGGTGAACTGGACGGCCTCCGCAGGCAGCATAATAAATTTCGTCGGGAGTGGCAACAGGCAAGGCGCGCGGGCGGCCTGTGCGAAGAGATTGCGCGAAAACGCTTTCATCTTGCCCGTACTAGGTACCGGAAGGCAATGCGGAATGCCGAAACCGAGCACTACAGAAGAATTTCCGACTCTGGGAATGAAGATCCCTGGGGAATGGCGTACCGGCTCGCTAGCGGGCGCGTGCGCCCACCCTCGGGAGTAGTAAACGGTATGAAGCTATCGCAGGGATTTGCTACGAACATGGAGGAAGCGATGTCTGGAGTTCTGGCGATCATGTACCCGGACGATGATGTGGCGGTCGATTCGCCGTACCACTCAAGGGTACGCCTTGCCGCCGCTTTCGCGCCGTCGGGAAAAGACGTGGACATAGTGGACAGGTCAGCACTCGATAGGATCGTGAAGAGCCTACCTAATAAATGTCCGGGGCTAGACGGTATCACGGCGCGGATTGCCAAGGTCGTTTGGAATGTGGCCGCGTCGGAAATGATGTATATTTACAGCAAGTGTGTCCGAGAAGGCGTGTTTCCAGACGTTTGGAAGATCGGAAGGCTGGTTGTTATACCGAAGGGCAATGGGAGACCACTCACGGACCCGAAAGCGTACAGGCCCGTTACGCTTCTGTCGGTACTGGGGAAGATCCTGGAGAGGCTGATCTGCGAGTGTACACCGGGCCTATACGGCCGTATATCGCCCAATCAGCACGGATTCATGCACGGGAAGTCGACGGTGACTGCTTTGAGCAGAGTATTGGACGTCGTGCGAGAGACGAACCACAAGTACGTCCAGGCCATCCTATTGGATATCTCGGGCGCGTTCGATAACGCATGGTGGCCGATGGTCCTGGTCAAGTTTAAGCAGGGCGGTTGTTCTCGCAACGTTTATAGACTGCTGTGTTCGTACTTTACCGGTAGAAGGGTGGGGATGTTCGCGAATAACGTGTCCGTCTGGAAGAACTCTACCATGGGTTGCCCACAGGGCTCTGTTTTAGGGCCGACACTGTGGAACATTCTGGTGGACGATTTGTTGCGGATGGCGGTGCCCCCAGGAGTAGAGCTGGTAGCGTACGCGGACGACGTCACGGTCTTGATCGAGGCGAACTCCCGGGCGGACATCGAGTGGAAGGCGGCGACCACTCTTCAACTGGCGCTCGAATGGGGCCAGCGGAATAGGCTGTCGTTTTCGTCTTCGAAAACGCAGTCTATAACATTGAAGGGCAGGTTCCAGCGTCCGCCGGTGATCCGGCTGGGGGGCGACTCGGTGAAGGCCGTCGGCGTGGCGAAGCTGCTCGGCGTGGTGCTGGACGAGCGCGGCACGTTTGCGGAACACGCGCAAGACATCGGCGACAGAGGTGCAAGGTGCTTCGGGAAGATGGCTAGAGTGTCTGCCTCCAACTGGGGTATCAGATACCCGGCGCTCCGGTTGTTATACTACGGAACATTTGTCGCGACCATTACGTACGCGGCTGCGGTGTGGTATGGCAGATCTCTTGCGTTTGTGGTGGCGAGTCGGCTGCTGCGAGCCCAGAGGTCTGCGTTGGTGCTCTTGACGAAGGCCTATCGGACGACAAGCACGCCGGCGCTGGCCGTCCTGGGCGGCGTGCTGCCGGCGGATCTCGAAGTGTACCGTGCGGGCAAGATTCAGGCGACGAAAAGGGAAACGGCCAAGGGAGAGGTCAATGACCTAAAGCGTAGGGTCCACTCCGAGGTGGTTGACAAGTGGCAGGAGCGCTGGGAGGTCGAGGAGAGGGGGCGCGACCTGCAGCGCTTCTTCCCTTGCGTCAGGGGTAGACTTCGCGCGGCGTGGGTAGCGCCCGACTACTTCACGTCGCAGCTTTTGGCAGGTCACGGCGCGTTCAACGGCCGCCTGCGGGACCTTGGTCTCAAAGAGGTCGGGACGTGCCCGTGCGGGCTTGCGGAGGAGTACAGGGATCACGTCCTATGGGAGTGCGGGCTGTACGATCGGGAGAGGGAGGAGATGCTGGACCGCGTGGTGACGGGCGGGCCGGGACCGGTTTACTTCGCGGATCTCGTGGCCTCGGAGGCGAACTATGCCGCGTTCAGTAGATTCGCACGCGCCTGGCATCGCGCGAGAAGCGAGATAGATGCCGAGGAGAAGGGACTGAGGCGAGCACTGCACGAGCAATACACGACGGGACGCGACGCTGACGTGGAAAGATCGACACCGACGACGAGCCGTTCTCTTGTGTTGTCCGCAGCCCCCCGGGGGGAGAATGCGCCTCGCGCAGCCCTCTCGAGAGAGAGGGAGAATGCGCACGGGACAGAAATTGCGTAAATTTGTAGGGAGTCAAGAGAGTGCGCCGGTGACGATGCACAGAGTGCGTAAAGACTCACCGGCGCATCTCCCATTGATTCGGTCGAGACCCGGTCCGCATGACCGCGAGGTCGGAAGGACCATGGGAAGGTTGGTGGGTTATGTCCCTATCTACTATCTAGCGAAACCACAGCCAAGGGAACGGGCTTGGGAGAATCAGCGGGGAAAGAAGACCCTGTTGAGCTTGACTCTAGTCTGGCATTGTAAGGAGACATGAGAGGTGTAGCATAAGTGGGAGATCGTTCGCGGTCGTCGCTGAAAAACCACTACTTTCATTGTTTCATTACTTACTCGGTTGGGCGGAAGCGGTGCGCGGTCGATTTTGCAATCGGCTCGCGTACGGTGTTTCGTTCCAAGCGTGTAGAGTGGCGACGTGGCGCTCGTCGCTCGTCGCCGTTCAACTCCCGCGTGATCCGGTTCGAGGACACTGCCAGGCGGGGAGTTTGACTGGGGCGGTACATCTGTCAAAGAATAACGCAGGTGTCCTAAGGCCAGCTCAGCGAGGACAGAAACCTCGCGTAGAGCAAAAGGGCAAAAGCTGGCTTGATCCAGATGTTCAGTACGCATAGGGACTGCGAAAGCACGGCCTATCGATCCTTTAGTATAAAGAGTTTTTAGCAAGAGGTGCCAGAAAAGTTACCACAGGGATAACTGGCTTGTGGCGGCCAAGCGTTCATAGCGACGTTGCTTTTTGATCCTTCGATGTCGGCTCTTCCTATCATTGCGAAGCAAAATTCGCCAAGCGTTGGATTGTTCACCCATCAAAAGGGAACGTGAGCTGGGTTTAGACCGTCGTGAGACAGGTTAGTTTTACCCTACTGATGGCGTGTCGTTGCGATAGTAATACTGCTCAGTACGAGAGGAACCGCAGTTTCGGACATTTGGTTCATGCACTCGGCCGAGCGGCCGGTGGTGCGAAGCTACCATCCGCGGGATTATGCCTGAACGCCTCTAAGGCCGAAGCCAGCCTAGCCGAATCCGGCAAGGATATTCTCACTGTGGAGCCCCGAGTGTCGGGAGGCTCTAAACAATGTGATTTTACTAGTCGCGCGTCACTCGTGACGCGCGACGTCGGAGCCCATTTGGAACGCGACGATCGGTGCGAGCGGTCTTAACACGTGCACTACGGCGTCGAAGTTTCGAATACAACTCAGTTCGATGTCGGGGCTCGGAATAGTCTGTAGACGACTTACGTTCCTGGCGGGGTGTTGTGCTCGGTAGAGCAGCGTCGTGCTGCGATCTGTTGAGACTCAGCCCTACGCCAGGTGATTCGTCCGAGGACGAGATCGGTGGTTATTACGCGTTGTTTGTTCGCTCTTGTGAGGCGGCGGGGCGTGTGTCGTCCGTCGTCTCTTTGTTGGCGGCCGCGGTGGTGTTTGATTATTTTTAATTATCAACATCGTGTGTGTGTCCAACCGATGAGAGACGACGACACGAAGAATACACAACAAACAAACAATCAATCAATAATCAATTATATAATATAAAAAATATTATATTTTTGTAAACTCTATTAAACAAAACAAAACGATACATAGTTTTGATTAACAGGAGAGTTTTTATTTTTAAATATTCAATTTTAACTAGAAACGTATCGCTGTCGCTAACAAAACCCCGCTAGTTACAACACACATATAATTGACAGAGTTGTAGATATCGTGCCGTTGAGCGGCATCTTGTCGCGTCGCGTGGCGATCTTGTACGAGAAACATTCGGCGCGAAGCTGCCGACCGGCCGGTCGGTCGCGCGTCGCTCTTGTACGAGAAACATTTTCTATTTTGTATTGTAAAACACGCAACGCACAATAAATATATAAAAAATACATACATAAATACATATATACATACACACATACAAAATGATAAAAATTCATTTTGCATCATATTAAAAATAAAAAAATAAAAAATATTAATATACAAACCTAAACCTAACCTAACCTAACCGAACAATGGATGATAATTGGTTTTTGTACTGCTCCGACGCTACGGGAAATGCAGCCCCTCCACCCTTGCGTACCAAAAGCGCAGGGCATTTTATTCAAGCCTACGCAGCCTCGGCTTTTTTGGTCGCCTTCGGCGACCAGCCTCAGCCGCTACGGCTTGCATGATGCCCGCGCTTTGGGTACGGCGGGTGAGGGCTGCTCTCCCTGCGCGCCTCCGAGCTTTTATATACACTCTAGGGGTAGGGCAGACAAGACCGCGTGAATAGTGGGGCGCTCTGATTCGGTTTTGGGTACTTTTTGGATATTCAATAAGTAAGTAAGTAAGTAAGTAAGTAAACACTCAATTCTCACTCAAGAATTACAATATAATACACAAAATTTACAACTTACAAACAATGAAATGAATGATCTTTTTCTCGTATGCATCGCAAATGATCGATACTTTCAAAATAATCTGAACCCTTACACTTAGTCAACTCAAAGTGATTGACGTTTGACATCAATTTTATGTCGGTTTTATGAAATAGATTTTGGTCGGCGGTCGGTAACGGCCATATATGTCTTATATATCAATTTGTATGAAAAAGTTTCAAAAAAAAAAAAAAAAACTCAATCAACTAAGTAAGTAAGTAAGCAAGCACTTAAGTTTCTTTTAGTGAGTACTATCTAGAATAATTAAAAATATCGACATTTAAATCGACGGTCCCTATTTGGAAGGTTAACCTATAGCCCTAATAATAATTATATTATTATGATTATGACAATGTTGATGTTGTTGCACTAGACACACCATAATAAACCATAAATAGTTTTTCTTACCAGAAGAGTTTTTATTTTTAAATATTCAATTTTAACTAGAAACGTATCGCTATCGCTAACAAAACCCCACACCACACACCACCACACGTTACACACATATACTTGACAGAGTAGATACTATCTACATATCTATCGACAGAGTTGTAGATATCGTGCCGTTGAACGGCATCTTGTCGCGTCGCGTGGCGATCTTGTACGAGAAACATTTTCCTCTGACATTGTATCGGAATAATTATTATAATTCATTATTATACATACATACATACATACATACATACATACATACATACATACATATTATTAATAAATTAATTGTTTTTTTTTTCTTCAAATAAACCCACATTGCCATTTCTCTGAGCGTGTGCTGCGAGCTTCAACGAGAAACATTCGGCGCGAAACTGTCGAGCGGCCGGCCGTCGCGCGCCGCACCTGTACGAGAAACATTTTCCTCTGACGTTGCATCGGAATAATTATTATAATTCATTATTATACATACATACATACATACATACATACATATTATTAATAAATTAATTGTTTTTTTTTTGTTTTTTTTTTTCTTCAAATAAACCCACATTGCCATTTCTCTGAGCGTGTGCTGCGAGCTTCAACGAGAAACATTCGGCGCGAAACTGTCGAGCGGCCGGCCGTCGCGCGCCGCACCTGTACGAGAAACATTTTCCTCTGACGTTGCATCGGAATAATTATTATAATTCATTATTATACATACATACATACATACATACATACATACATATTATTAATAAATATAATTGTTTTTTTTGTTTTTTCTTTTCTTCAAATAAACCCACATTGCCATTTCTCTGAGCGTGTGCTGCGAGCTTCAACGAGAAACATTCGGCGCGAAACTGTCGAGCGGCCGGCCGTCGCGCGCCGCACCTGTACGAGAAACATTTTCCTCTGACGTTGCATCGGAATAATTATTATAATTCATTATTATACATACATACATACATACATACATACATATTATTAATAAATTAATTGTTTTTTTTTTTTTTTTTTTTTTCTTCAAATAAACCCACATTGCCATTTCTCTGAGCGTGTGCTGCGAGCTTCAACGAGAAACATTCGGCGCGAAACTGTCGAGCGGCCGGCCGTCGCGCGCCGCACCTGTACGAGAAACATTTTCCTCTGACGTTGCATCGGAATAATTATTATAATTCATTATTATACATACATACATACATACATACATACATACATACATATTATTAATAAATATAATTGTTTTTTTTGTTTTTTCTTTTCTTCAAATAAACCCACATTGCCATTTCTCTGAGCGTGTGCTGCGAGCTTCAACGAGAAACATTCGGCGCGAAACTGTCGAGCGGCCGGCCGTCGCGCGCCGCACCTGTACGAGAAACATTTTCCTCTGACGTTGCATCGGAATAATTATTATAATTCATTATTATACATACATACATACATACATACATACATATTATTAATAAATTAATTGTTTTTTTTTTCTTCAAATAAACCCACATTGCCATTTCTCTGAGCGTGTGCTGCGAGCTTCAACGAGAAACATATCTATCAATACAAATGTCTATGCAAAAAAAAGAAAACAAACAAAATCATATCAGTCAATAAAATAAATAATAATATTTTTTTACTACTACTACTAGTACTACTACGTGCTACTACTGCACGCCAATACACATACATAATAAAATGAAAAATCGTCTCTCTCTCGCTCGCTCTACGAGAAACATTCGACGTCCGCTCCAATGCCGACGCGGACTATTGCTCTCGGTATAGATGTGGAGCGAAACAGTCGTGCGCACAGCGTCGACTCGTTCTCGTTGCCGCGCGTCGTTCGTGTCTATTATATAGACGAACGACGGACGAGAGAGAATGTGTTCTTGTTTTTGTTTTTGTGTTTGTGCGAAGTGTGAGAATATTATATACATATATTCGCGCATGGATGATATAGATATGGGTATGGATTTTCGGAGGAAATTATATCAAATTCGTATTTCGAATGCGAGACCGCCGAGATCTTTCCCAGCTCTCTCTCTCTCTGTGTGTGTGGTGTATAGTACATTTTATATATCTCTCTTGTGTCAACACAAAATAACAAAGAATATACATACTACTCCTCCTCATATTTTATATAATATAATATAAAATTATATTATAGCACCGCGTTCGCAGACCGTATGGTGATGTTACCAATCGACCAAGATTTGGGACCGTCTCCCCCGGTGTTATCTGTGATGTTAAAAGAATACGCTTCTAGGCACACCTCAACGCAGGGCGCCTAGCGTGTTCGACACGTGCGCGGTCGCCACGGCGACCGTATATGGAAAGAATGTATAAAAGAGGACGCACACGCGCCCATCGTCGAAACGGTGTGCGCAGCGTCGTGTTGGAATTTATCCCTCAAGCTCCGGGCGTTGATCGTATCTAGTGCGAATCATGCGTGTGTGTGCGCATGTAATTGCCAGCCGAGTTTTAATATGTTTACAATAACGTATTGAATAAAAATTGAGAAGTTGCGTTTAGATGAATGTTCAATTTTCAAATTGTCACAACATCGATTCCCGCCCGCGGGGTCGTGTTCGTTGCAGTTTTATGTCCCTCACAGTGGTCGAGCATCGTTGTACATCACCTCGTTGCGAGATCGTGACGGGACGGCCGCTCGTAGACCGGTCAAAGTTAGTCTATCGATATGAAGCGCGAACGTCGCGTCGCGTGCAAATTCGACGCGTTACGTTCACGCGTGTCGAGAAGGCGCGCGCGCAAGCGCGCGCCCCTCGACGCCGCCGAGCCAGCGGCTCGCCGAAGCCGCGTGACCGCGGTGTAGGCGTGTCGTTTGCGTAAGCAGCTCCCTGGTTGATCCTGCCAGTAGTTATATGCTTGTCTCAAAGATTAAGCCATGCATGTCTCAGTGCAAGCCGTATTAAGGCGATACCGCGAATGGCTCAATATATCAGTTTTGGTTCCTTAGATCTTACTCAGTTACTTGGATAACTGTGGTAATTCTAGAGCTAATACATGCAATCAGAACTCTGACCAGTGATGGGATGAGTGCTTTTATTAGATCAAAACCAATCGGCGGAGGGCCATGCGTCCGAAGTCGTTAATTTTGATGAATCTGGATAACTTTTGCCGATCGCACGGTCCAGTACCGGCGACGCATCTTTCAAATGTCTGCCTTATCAACTTTCGATGGTAGTTTCTGCGACTACCATGGTTGTCACGGGTAACGGGGAATCAGGGTTCGATTCCGGAGAGGGAGCCTGAGAAACGGCTACCACATCCAAGGAAGGCAGCAGGCGCGCAAATTACCCACTCCCGGCACGGGGAGGTAGTGACGAAAAATAACGATACGGGACTCTTACGAGGCCTCGTAATCGGAATGAGTACACTTTAAATATTTTAACGAGGAACAATTGGAGGGCAAGTCTGGTGCCAGCAGCCGCGGTAATTCCAGCTCCAATAGCGTATACTAAAATTGTTGCGGTTAAAAAGCTCGTAGTTGCATTTGTGCGCCGCGCTGTCGGTGCACCGCATCCGCGGTGATACTGACACGTCTGCGGAGCATATCGTCGGTGAGCCGGCGGTAAAACGCCGGTTCAATATCAAAATCCTATCGCGGTGCTCTTCGGTGAGTGTCGAGGTGGGCCGACAATTTTACTTTGAACAAATTAGAGTGCTCAAAGCGGGCTCAAAATGCCGCTTGAATATTTCGTGCATGGAATAATAGAATATGATCTCGGTTCTATTTTGTTGGTTTTCAGAACTCCGAGGTAATGATTAATAGGGATAACTGGGGGCATTCGTATTGCGACGTTAGAGGTGAAATTCTTGGATCGTCGCAAGACGAACATCAGCGAAAGCATTTGCCAAAGGTGTTTTCATCAATCAAGAACGAAAGTTAGAGGTTCGAAGGCGATTAGATACCGCCCTAGTTCTAACCGTAAATATGTCATCTAGCGATCCGCCGACGTTACTACAATGGCTCGGCGGGCAGCTTCCGGGAAACCAAAGATTTTGGACTCCGGGGGGAGTATGGTTGCAAAGCTGAAACTTAAAGGAATTGACGGAAGGGCACCACCAGGAGTGGAGCCTGCGGCTTAATTTGACTCAACACGGGAAATCTCACCAGGCCCGGACACCGGAAGGATTGACAGATTAACAGCTCTTTCTTGATTCGGTGGGTGGTGGTGCATGGCCGTTCTTAGTTGGTGGAGCGATTTGTCTGGTTAATTCCGGTAACGAACGAGACTCTAGCCTGCTAAATAGGCGTCGTCATTCAAGGTGTGCGCGACTCTCGGGGAGCGCAACTCACTGGCGACGTATTAAAATTCTTCTTAGAGGGACCGGCGGCTTCGAGCCGCACGAGATTGA
>NW_025575980.1:22500-27108 GCF_905147105.1 Pieris brassicae
CCATTTCTCTGAGCGTGTGCTGCGAGCTTCAACGAGAAACATTCGGCGCGAAACTGTCGAGCGGCCGGCCGTCGCGCGCCGCACCTGTACGAGAAACATTTTCCTCTGACGTTGCATCGGAATAATTATTATAATTCATTATTATACATACATACATACATACATACATACATATTATTAATAAATTAATTGTTTTTTTTTTTTTTTTTTTTTTCTTCAAATAAACCCACATTGCCATTTCTCTGAGCGTGTGCTGCGAGCTTCAACGAGAAACATTCGGCGCGAAACTGTCGAGCGGCCGGCCGTCGCGCGCCGCACCTGTACGAGAAACATTTTCCTCTGACGTTGCATCGGAATAATTATTATAATTCATTATTATACATACATACATACATACATACATACATACATATTATTAATAAATATAATTGTTTTTTTTGTTTTTTCTTTTCTTCAAATAAACCCACATTGCCATTTCTCTGAGCGTGTGCTGCGAGCTTCAACGAGAAACATTCGGCGCGAAACTGTCGAGCGGCCGGCCGTCGCGCGCCGCACCTGTACGAGAAACATTTTCCTCTGACGTTGCATCGGAATAATTATTATAATTCATTATTATACATACATACATACATACATACATACATATTATTAATAAATTAATTGTTTTTTTTTTTTTTTTTTTTTCTTCAAATAAACCCACATTGCCATTTCTCTGAGCGTGTGCTGCGAGCTTCAACGAGAAACATTCGGCGCGAAACTGTCGAGCGGCCGGCCGTCGCGCGCCGCACCTGTACGAGAAACATTTTCCTCTGACGTTGCATCGGAATAATTATTATAATTCATTATTATACATACATACATACATACATACATACATACATACATATTATTAATAAATATAATTGTTTTTTTTGTTTTTTCTTTTCTTCAAATAAACCCACATTGCCATTTCTCTGAGCGTGTGCTGCGAGCTTCAACGAGAAACATTCGGCGCGAAACTGTCGAGCGGCCGGCCGTCGCGCGCCGCACCTGTACGAGAAACATTTTCCTCTGACGTTGCATCGGAATAATTATTATAATTCATTATTATACATACATACATACATACATACATACATATTATTAATAAATTAATTGTTTTTTTTTTTTTTTTTTTTTCTTCAAATAAACCCACATTGCCATTTCTCTGAGCGTGTGCTGCGAGCTTCAACGAGAAACATTCGGCGCGAAACTGTCGAGCGGCCGGCCGTCGCGCGCCGCACCTGTACGAGAAACATTTTCCTCTGACGTTGCATCGGAATAATTATTATAATTCATTATTATACATACATACATACATACATACATACATACATATTATTAATAAATATAATTGTTTTTTTTGTTTTTTCTTTTCTTCAAATAAACCCACATTGCCATTTCTCTGAGCGTGTGCTGCGAGCTTCAACGAGAAACATTCGGCGCGAAACTGTCGAGCGGCCGGCCGTCGCGCGCCGCACCTGTACGAGAAACATTTTCCTCTGACGTTGCATCGGAATAATTATTATAATTCATTATTATACATACATACATACATACATACATACATATTATTAATAAATTAATTGTTTTTTTTTTTTTTTTTTTTTTCTTCAAATAAACCCACATTGCCATTTCTCTGAGCGTGTGCTGCGAGCTTCAACGAGAAACATTCGGCGCGAAACTGTCGAGCGGCCGGCCGTCGCGCGCCGCACCTGTACGAGAAACATTTTCCTCTGACGTTGCATCGGAATAATTATTATAATTCATTATTATACATACATACATACATACATACATACATACATACATATTATTAATAAATATAATTGTTTTTTTTGTTTTTTCTTTTCTTCAAATAAACCCACATTGCCATTTCTCTGAGCGTGTGCTGCGAGCTTCAACGAGAAACATTCGGCGCGAAACTGTCGAGCGGCCGGCCGTCGCGCGCCGCACCTGTACGAGAAACATTTTCCTCTGACGTTGCATCGGAATAATTATTATAATTCATTATTATACATACATACATACATCCCTACATACATATTATTAATAAATTAATTGTTTTTTTTTTCTTCAAATAAACCCACATTGCCATTTCTCTGAGCGTGTGCTGCGAGCTTCAACGAGAAACATATCTATCAATACAAATGTCTATGCAAAAAAAAGAAAACAAACAAAATCATATCAGTCAATAAAATAAATAATAATATTTTTTTACTACTACTACTAGTACTACTACGTGCTACTACTGCACGCCAATACACATACATAATAAAATGAAAAATCGTCTCTCTCTCGCTCGCTCTACGAGAAACATTCGACGTCCGCTCCAATGCCGACGCGGACTATTGCTCTCGGTATAGATGTGGAGCGAAACAGTCGTGCGCACAGCGTCGACTCGTTCTCGTTGCCGCGCGTCGTTCGTCTATATAATAGACACGAACGACGGACGAGAGAGAATGTGTTCTTGTTTTTGTTTTTGTGTTTGTGCGAAGTGTGAGAATATTATATACATATATTCGCGCATGGATGATATAGATATGGGTATGGATTTTCGGAGGAAATTATATCAAATTCGTATTTCGAATGCGAGACCGCCGAGATCTTTCCCAGCTCTCTCTCTCTCTGTGTGTGTGGTGTATAGTACATTTTATATATCTCTCTTGTGTCAACACAAAATAACAAAGAATATACATACTACTCCTCCTCATATTTTATATAATATAATATAAAATTATATTATAGCACCGCGTTCGCAGACCGTATGGTGATGTTACCAATCGACCAAGATTTGGGACCGTCTCCCCCGGTGTTATCTGTGATGTTAAAAGAATACGCTTCTAGGCACACCTCAACGCAGGGCGCCTAGCGTGTTCGACACGTGCGCGGTCGCCACGGCGACCGTATATGGAAAGAATGTATAAAAGAGGACGCACACGCGCCCATCGTCGAAACGGTGTGCGCAGCGTCGTGTTGGGATTTATCCCTCAAGCCCGGGCGTTGATCGTATCTAGTGCGAATCATGCGTGTGTGTGCGCATGTAATTGCCAGCCGAGTTTTAATATGTTTACAATAACGTATTGAATAAAAATTGAGAAGTTGCGTTTAGATGAATGTTCAATTTTCAAATTGTCACAACATCGATTCCCGCCCGCGGGGTCGTGTTCGTTGCAGTTTTATGTCCCTCACAGTGGTCGAGCATCGTTGTACATCACCTCGTTGCGAGATCGTGACGGGACGGCCGCTCGTAGACCGGTCAAAGTTAGTCTATCGATATGAAGCGCGAACGTCGCGTCGCGTGCAAATTCGACGCGTTACGTTCACGCGTGTCGAGAAGGCGCGCGCGCAAGCGCGCGCCCCTCGACGCCGCCGAGCCAGCGGCTCGCCGAAGCCGCGTGACCGCGGTGTAGGCGTTGTCGTTTGCGTAAGCAGCTCCCTGGTTGATCCTGCCAGTAGTTATATGCTTGTCTCAAAGATTAAGCCATGCATGTCTCAGTGCAAGCCGTATTAAGGCGATACCGCGAATGGCTCAATATATCAGTTTTGGTTCCTTAGATCTTACTCAGTTACTTGGATAACTGTGGTAATTCTAGAGCTAATACATGCAATCAGAACTCTGACCAGTGATGGGATGAGTGCTTTTATTAGATCAAAACCAATCGGCGGAGGGCCATGCGTCCGAAGTCGTTAATTTTGATGAATCTGGATAACTTTTGCCGATCGCACGGTCCAGTACCGGCGACGCATCTTTCAAATGTCTGCCTTATCAACTTTCGATGGTAGTTTCTGCGACTACCATGGTTGTCACGGGTAACGGGGAATCAGGGTTCGATTCCGGAGAGGGAGCCTGAGAAACGGCTACCACATCCAAGGAAGGCAGCAGGCGCGCAAATTACCCACTCCCGGCACGGGGGAGGTAGTGACGAAAAATAACGATACGGGACTCTTACGAGGCCTCGTAATCGGAATGAGTACACTTTAAATATTTTAACGAGGAACAATTGGAGGGCAAGTCTGGTGCCAGCAGCCGCGGTAATTCCAGCTCCAATAGCGTATACTAAAATTGTTGCGGTTAAAAAGCTCGTAGTTGCATTTGTGCGCCGCGCTGTCGGTGCACCGCATCCGCGGTGATACTGACACGTCTGCGGAGCATATCGTCGGTGAGCCGGCGGTAAAACGCCGGTTCAATATCAAAATCCTATCGCGGTGCTCTTCGGTGAGTGTCGAGGTGGGCCGACAATTTTACTTTGAACAAATTAGAGTGCTCAAAGCGGGCTCAAAATGCCGCTTGAATATTTCGTGCATGGAATAATAGAATATGATCTCGGTTCTATTTTGTTGGTTTTCAGAACTCCGAGGTAATGATTAATAGGGATAACTGGGGGCATTCGTATTGCGACGTTAGAGGTGAAATTCTTGGATCGTCGCAAGACGAACATCAGCGAAAGCATTTGCCAAAGGTGTTTTCATCAATCAAGAACGAAAGTTAGAGGTTCGAAGGCGATTAGATACCGCCCTAGTTCTAACCGTAAATATGTCATCTAGCGATCCGCCGACGTTACTACAATGGCTCGGCGGGCAGCTTCC
>NW_025575981.1:0-27074 GCF_905147105.1 Pieris brassicae
TGAAGAGAGTGCCTGCGTCTGGCTATGCTCTCGGAGTGTAACTCCCATGATTTAGTTAATCGTTATGAAACGAATAACTGTATGTTGAAGAGAGTGCCTGCGTCTGGCTATGCTCTCGGAGTGTAACTCCCATGATTTAGTTAATCGTTATGAAACGAATAACTGTATGTTGAAGAGAGTGCCTGCGTCTGGCTATGCTCTCGGAGTGTAACTCCCATGATTTAGTTAATCGTTATGAAACGAATAACTGTATGTTGAAGAGAGTGCCTGCGTCTGGCTATGCTCTCGGAGTGTAACTCCCATGATTTAGTTAATCGTTATGAAACGAATAACTGTATGTTGAAGAGAGTGCCTACGTCTGGCTATGTATGCTCTCGGAGTGTAACTCCCATGATTTAGTTAATCGTTATGAAACGAATAACTGTATGTTGAAGAGAGTGCCTGCGTCTGGCTATGCTCTCGGAGTGTAACTCCCATGATTTAGTTAATCGTTATGAAACGAATAACTGTATGTAGAAGAGAGTGCCTGCGTCTGGCTATGCTCTCGGAGTGTAACTCCCATGATTTAGTTAATCGTTATGAAACGAATAACTGTATGTTGAAGAGAGTGCCTGCGTCTGGCTATGCTCTCGGAGTGTAACTCCCATGATTTAGTTAATCGTTATGAAACGAATAACTGTATGTTGAAGAGAGTGCCTGCGTCTGGCTATGCTCTCGGAGTGTAACTCCCATGATTTAGTTAATCGTTATGAAACGAATAACTGTATGTTGAAGAGAGTGCCTGCGTCTGGCTATGCTCTCGGAGTGTAACTCCCATGATTTAGTTAATCGTTATGAAACGAATAACTGTATGTAGGAGAGAGTGCCTACGTCTGGCTATGTATGCTCTCGGAGTGTAACTCCCATGATTTAGTTAATCGTTATGAAACGAATAACTGTATGTTGAAGAGAGTGCCCTGCGTCTGGCTATGCTCTCGGAGTGTAACTCCCATGATTTAGTTAATCGTTATGAAACGAATAACTGTATGTAGAAGAGAGTGCCTACGTCTGGCTATGTATGCTCTCGGAGTGTAACTCCCATGATTTAGTTAATCGTTATGAAACGAATAACTGTATGTTGAAGAGAGTGCCTGCGTCTGGCTATGCTCTCGGAGTGTAACTCCCATGATTTAGTTAATCGTTATGAAACGAATAACTGTATGTTGAAGAGAGTGCCTGCGTCTGGCTATGCTCTCGGAGTGTAACTCCCATGATTTAGTTAATCGTTATGAAACGAATAACTGTATGTTGAAGAGAGTGCCTGCGTCTGGCTATGCTCTCGGAGTGTAACTCCCATGATTTAGTTAATCGTTATGAAACGAATAACTGTATGTTGAAGAGAGTGCCTGCGTCTGGCTATGCTCTCGGAGTGTAACTCCCATGATTTAGTTAATCGTTATGAAACGAATAACTGTATGTTGAAGAGAGTGCCTACGTCTGGCTATGTATGCTCTCGGAGTGTAATTCCCATGATTTAGTTATCGTTATGAAACGAATAACTGTATGTTGAAGAGAGTGCCTGCGTCTGGCTATGCTCTCGGAGTGTAACTCCCATGATTTAGTTAATCGTTATGAAACGAATAACTGTATGTTGAAGAGAGTGCCTGCGTCTGGCTATGCTCTCGGAGTGTAACTCCCATGATTTAGTTAATCGTTATGAAACGAATAACTGTATGTAGAAGAGAGTGCCTGCGTCTGGCTATGCTCTCGGAGTGTAACTCCCATGATTTAGTTAATCGTTATGAAACGAATAACTGTATGTTGAAGAGAGTGCCTGCGTCTGGCTATGCTCTCGGAGTGTAACTCCCATGATTTAGTTAATCGTTATGAAACGAATAACTGTATGTTGAAGAGAGTGCCTGCGTCTGGCTATGCTCTCGGAGTGTAACTCCCATGATTTAGTTAATCGTTATGAAACGAATAACTGTATGTAGAAGAGAGTGCCTGCGTCTGGCTATGCTCTCGGAGTGTAACTCCCATGATTTAGTTAATCGTTATGAAACGAATAACTGTATGTTGAAGAGAGTGCCTGCGTCTGGCTATGCTCTCGGAGTGTAACTCCCATGATTTAGTTAATCGTTATGAAACGAATAACTGTATGTAGAAGAGAGTGCCTGCGTCTGGCTATGCTCTCGGAGTGTAACTCCCATGATTTAGTTAATCGTTATGAAACGAATAACTGTATGTTGAAGAGAGTGCCTGCGTCTGGCTATGCTCTCGGAGTGTAACTCCCATGATTTAGTTAATCGTTATGAAACGAATAACTGTATGTTGAAGAGAGTGCCTGCGTCTGGCTATGCTCTCGGAGTGTAACTCCCATGATTTAGTTAATCGTTATGAAACGAATAACTGTATGTAGAAGAGAGTGCCTGCGTCTGGCTATGCTCTCGGAGTGTAACTCCCATGATTTAGTTAATCGTTATGAAACGAATAACTGTATGTAGAAGAGAGTGCCTACGTCTGGCTATGTATGCTCTCGGAGTGTAACTCCCATGATTTAGTTAATCGTTATGAAACGAATAACTGTATGTTGAAGAGAGTGCCTGCGTCTGGCTATGCTCTCGGAGTGTAACTCCCATGATTTAGTTAATCGTTATGAAACGAATAACTGTATGTAGAAGAGAGTGCCTACGTCTGGCTATGTATGCTCTCGGAGTGTAACTCCCATGATTTAGTTAATCGTTATGAAACGAATAACTGTATGTTGAAGAGAGTGCCTGCGTCTGGCTATGCTCTCGAAGTGTAACTCCCATGATTTAGTTAATCGTTATGAAACGAATAACTGTATGTAGAAGAGAGTGCCTACGTCTGGCTATGTATGCTCTCGGAGTGTAACTCCCATGATTTAGTTAATCGTTATGAAACGAATAACTGTATGTTGAAGAGAGTGCCTGCGTCTGGCTATGCTCTCGGAGTGTAACTCCCATGATTTAGTTAATCGTTATGAAACGAATAACTGTATGTTGAAGAGAGTGCCTGCGTCTGGCTATGCTCTCGGAGTGTAACTCCCATGATTTAGTTAATCGTTATGAAACGAATAACTGTATGTTGAAGAGAGTGCCTGCGTCTGGCTATGCTCTCGGAGTGTAACTCCCATGATTTAGTTAATCGTTATGAAACGAATAACTGTATGTTGAAGAGAGTGCCTGCGTCTGGCTATGCTCTCGGAGTGTAACTCCCATGATTTAGTTAATCGTTATGAAACGAATAACTGTATGTAGAAGAGAGTGCCTGCGTCTGGCTATGCTCTCGGAGTGTAACTCCCATGATTTAGTTAATCGTTATGAAACGAATAACTGTATGTAGAAGAGAGTGCCTGCGTCTGGCTATGCTCTCGGAGTGTAACTCCCATGATTTAGTTAATCGTTATGAAACGAATAACTGTATGTTGAAGAGAGTGCCTACGTCTGGCTATGTATGCTCTCGGAGTGTAACTCCCATGATTTAGTTAATCGTTATGAAACGAATAACTGTATGTTGAAGAGAGTGCCTGCATCTGGCTATGCTCTCGGAGTGTAACTCCCATGATTTAGTTAATCGTTATGAAACGAATAACTGTATGTAGAAGAGAGTGCCTGCGTCTGGCTATGCTCTCGGAGTGTAACTCCCATGATTTAGTTAATCGTTATGAAACGAATAACTGTATGTTGAAGAGAGTGCCTGCGTCTGGCTATGCTCTCGGAGTGTAACTCCCATGATTTAGTTAATCGTTATGAAACGAATAACTGTATGTTGAAGAGAGTGCCTGCGTCTGGCTATGCTCTCGGAGTGTAACTCCCATGATTTAGTTAATCGTTATGAAACGAATAACTGTATGTAGAAGAGAGTGCCTGCGTCTGGCTATGCTCTCGGAGTGTAACTCCCATGATTTAGTTAATCGTTATGAAACGAATAACTGTATGTTGAAGAGAGTGCCTGCGTCTGGCTATGCTCTCGGAGTGTAACTCCCATGATTTAGTTAATCGTTATGAAACGAATAACTGTATGTTGAAGAGAGTGCCTGCGTCTGGCTATGCTCTCGGAGTGTAACTCCCATGATTTAGTTAATCGTTATGAAACGAATAACTGTATGTTGAAGAGAGTGCCTGCGTCTGGCTATGCTCTCGGAGTGTAACTCCCATGATTTAGTTAATCGTTATGAAACGAATAACTGTATGTTGAAGAGAGTGCCTGCGTCTGGCTATGCTCTCGGAGTGTAACTCCCATGATTTAGTTAATCGTTATGAAACGAATAACTGTATGTAGAAGAGAGTGCCTACGTCTGGCTATGTATGCTCTCGGAGTGTAATTCCCATGATTTAGTTAATCGTTATGAAACGAATAACTGTATGTTGAAGAGAGTGCCTGCGTCTGGCTATGCTCTCGGAGTGTAACTCCCATGATTTAGTTAATCGTTTTGAAACGAATAACTGTATGTTGAAGAGAGTGCCTGCGTCTGGCTATGCTCTCGGAGTGTAACTCCCATGATTTAGTTAATCGTTATGAAACGAATAACTGTATGTAGAAGAGAGTGCCTGCGTCTGGCTATGCTCTCGGAGTGTAACTCCCATGATTTAGTTAATCGTTATGAAACGAATAACTGTATGTTGAAGAGAGTGCCTGCGTCTGGCTATGCTCTCGGAGTGTAACTCCCATGATTTAGTTAATCGTTATGAAACGAATAACTGTATGTAGAAGAGAGTGCCTACGTCTGGCTATGTATGCTCTCGGAGTGTAACTCCCATGATTAAGTTAATCGTTATGAAACGAATAACTGTATGTAGAAGAGAGTGCCTACGTCTGGCTATGTATGCTCTCGGAGTGTAACTCCCATGATTTAGTTAATCGTTATGAAACGAATAACTGTATGTTGAAGAGAGTGCCTGCGTCTGGCTATGCTCTCGGAGTGTAACTCCCATGATTTAGTTAATCGTTATGAAACGAATAACTGTATGTTGAAGAGAGTGCCTGCGTCTGGCTATGCTCTCGGAGTGTAACTCCCATGATTTAGTTAATCGTTATGAAACGAATAACTGTATGTTGAAGAGAGTGCCTGCGTCTGGCTATGCTCTCGGAGTGTAACTCCCATGATTTAGTTAATCGTTATGAAACGAATAACTGTATGTTGAAGAGAGTGCCTGCGTCTGGCTATGTATGCTCTCGGAGTGTAACTCCCATGATTTAGTTAATCGTTATGAAACGAATAACTGTATGTTGAAGAGAGTGCCTGCGTCTGGCTATGCTCTCGGAGTGTAACTCCCATGATTTAGTTAATCGTTATGAAACGAATAACTGTATGTTGAAGAGAGTGCCTGCGTCTGGCTATGCTCTCGGAGTGTAACTCCCATGATTTAGTTAATCGTTATGAAACGAATAACTGTATGTTGAAGAGAGTGCCTGCGTCTGGCTATGCTCTCGGAGTGTAACTCCCATGATTTAGTTAATCGTTATGAAACGAATAACTGTATGTTGAAGAGAGTGCCTGCGTCTGGCTATACTCTCGGAGTGTAACTCCCATGATTTAGTTAATCGTTATGAAACGAATAACTGTATGTTGAAGAGAGTGCCTGCGTCTGGCTATGCTCTCGGAGTGTAACTCCCATGATTTAGTTAATCGTTATGAAACGAATAACTGTATGTAGAAGAGAGTGCCTACGTCTGGCTATGTATGCTCTCGGAGTGTAACTCCCATGATTTAGTTAATCGTTATGAAACGAATAACTGTATGTTGAAGAGAGTGCCTGCGTCTGGCTATGCTCTCGGAGTGTAACTCCCATGATTTAGTTAATCGTTATGAAACGAATAACTGTATGTTGAAGAGAGTGCCTGCGTCTGGCTATGCTCTCGGAGTGTAACTCCCATGATTTAGTTAATCGTTATGAAACGAATAACTGTATGTTGAAGAGAGTGCCTGCGTCTGGCTATGCTCTCGGAGTGTAACTCCCATGATTTAGTTAATCGTTATGAAACGAATAACTGTATGTTGAAGAGAGTGCCTGCGTCTGGCTATGCTCTCGGAGTGTAACTCCCATGATTTAGTTAATCGTTATGAAACGAATAACTGTATGTTGAAGAGAGTGCCTACGTCTGGCTATGTATGCTCTCGGAGTGTAACTCCCATGATTTAGTTAATCGTTATGAAACGAATAACTGTATGTTGAAGAGAGTGCCTGCGTCTGGCTATGCTCTCGGAGTGTAACTCCCATGATTTAGTTAATCGTTATGAAACGAATAACTGTATGTAGAAGAGAGTGCCTGCGTCTGGCTATGCTCTCGGAGTGTAACTCCCATGATTTAGTTAATCGTTATGAAACGAATAACTGTATGTTGAAGAGAGTGCCTGCGTCTGGCTATGCTCTCGGAGTGTAACTCCCATGATTTAGTTAATCGTTATGAAACGAATAACTGTATGTTGAAGAGAGTGCCTGCGTCTGGCTATGCTCTCGGAGTGTAACTCCCATGATTTAGTTAATCGTTATGAAACGAATAACTGTATGTTGAAGAGAGTGCCTGCGTCTGGCTATGCTCTCGGAGTGTAACTCCCATGATTTAGTTAATCGTTATGAAACGAATAACTGTATGTAGAAGAGAGTGCCTACGTCTGGCTATGTATGCTCTCGGAGTGTAACTCCCATGATTTAGTTAATCGTTATGAAACGAATAACTGTATGTTGAAGAGAGTGCCTGCGTCTGGCTATGCTCTCGGAGTGTAACTCCCATGATTTAGTTAATCGTTATGAAACGAATAACTGTATGTAGAAGAGAGTGCCTACGTCTGGCTATGTATGCTCTCGGAGTGTAACTCCCATGATTTAGTTAATCGTTATGAAACGAATAACTGTATGTTGAAGAGAGTGCCTGCGTCTGGCTATGCTCTCGGAGTGTAACTCCCATGATTTAGTTAATCGTTATGAAACGAATAACTGTATGTTGAAGAGAGTGCCTGCGTCTGGCTATGCTCTCGGAGTGTAACTCCCATGATTTAGTTAATCGTTATGAAACGAATAACTGTATGTTGAAGAGAGTGCCTGCGTCTGGCTATGCTCTCGGAGTGTAACTCCCATGATTTAGTTAATCGTTATGAAACGAATAACTGTATGTTGAAGAGAGTGCCTGCGTCTGGCTATGCTCTCGGAGTGTAACTCCCATGATTTAGTTAATCGTTATGAAACGAATAACTGTATGTTGAAGAGAGTGCCTGCGTCTGGCTATGCTCTCGGAGTGTAACTCCCATGATTTAGTTAATCGTTATGAAACGAATAACTGTACGTAGAAGAGAGTGCCTGCGTCTGGCTATGCTCTCGGAGTGTAACTCCCATGATTTAGTTAATCGTTATGAAACGAATAACTGTATGTTGAAGAGAGTGCCTGCGTCTGGCTATGCTCTCGGAGTGTAACTCCCATGATTTAGTTAATCGTTATGAAACGAATAACTGTATGTAGAAGAGAGTGCCTGCGTCTGGCTATGCTCTCGGAGTGTAACTCCCATGATTTAGTTAATCGTTATGAAACGAATAACTGTATATTGAAGAGAGTGCCTGCGTCTGGCTATGCTCTCGGAGTGTAACTCCCATGATTTAGTTAATCGTTATGAAACGAATAACTGTATGTTGAAGAGAGTGCCTGCGTCTGGCTATGCTCTCGGAGTGTAACTCCCATGATTTAGTTAATCGTTATGAAACGAATAACTGTATGTAGAAGAGAGTGCCTGCGTCTGGCTATGCTCTCGGAGTGTAACTCCCATGATTTAGTTAATCGTTATGAAACGAATAACTGTATGTTGAAGAGAGTGCCTGCGTCTGGCTATGCTCTCGGAGTGTAACTCCCATGATTTAGTTAATCGTTATGAAACGAATAACTGTATGTAGAAGAGAGTGCCTGCGTCTGGCTATGCTCTCGGAGTGTAACTCCCATGATTTAGTTAATCGTTATGAAACGAATAACTGTATGTTGAAGAGAGTGCCTGCGTCTGGCTATGCTCTCGGAGTGTAACTCCCATGATTTAGTTAATCGTTATGAAACGAATAACTGTATGTTGAAGAGAGTGCCTGCGTCTGGCTATGCTCTCGGAGTGTAACTCCCATGATTTAGTTAATCGTTATGAAACGAATAACTGTATGTAGAAGAGAGTGCCTGCGTCTGGCTATGCTCTCGGAGTGTAACTCCCATGATTTAGTTAATCGTTATGAAACGAATAACTGTATGTAGAAGAGAGTGCCTACGTCTGGCTATGTATGCTCTCGGAGTGTAACTCCCATGATTTAGTTAATCGTTATGAAACGAATAACTGTATGTTGAAGAGAGTGCCTGCGTCTGGCTATGCTCTCGGAGTGTAACTCCCATGATTTAGTTAATCGTTATGAAACGAATAACTGTATGTAGAAGAGAGTGCCTACGTCTGGCTATGTATGCTCTCGGAGTGTAACTCCCATGATTTAGTTAATCGTTATGAAACGAATAACTGTATGTTGAAGAGAGTGCCTGCGTCTGGCTATGCTCTCGAAGTGTAACTCCCATGATTTAGTTAATCGTTATGAAACGAATAACTGTATGTAGAAGAGAGTGCCTACGTCTGGCTATGTATGCTCTCGGAGTGTAACTCCCATGATTTAGTTAATCGTTATGAAACGAATAACTGTATGTTGAAGAGAGTGCCTGCGTCTGGCTATGCTCTCGGAGTGTAACTCCCATGATTTAGTTAATCGTTATGAAACGAATAACTGTATGTTGAAGAGAGTGCCTGCGTCTGGCTATGCTCTCGGAGTGTAACTCCCATGATTTAGTTAATCGTTATGAAACGAATAACTGTATGTTGAAGAGAGTGCCTGCGTCTGGCTATGCTCTCGGAGTGTAACTCCCATGATTTAGTTAATCGTTATGAAACGAATAACTGTATGTTGAAGAGAGTGCCTGCGTCTGGCTATGCTCTCGGAGTGTAACTCCCATGATTTAGTTAATCGTTATGAAACGAATAACTGTATGTAGAAGAGAGTGCCTGCGTCTGGCTATGCTCTCGGAGTGTAACTCCCATGATTTAGTTAATCGTTATGAAACGAATAACTGTATGTAGAAGAGAGTGCCTGCGTCTGGCTATGCTCTCGGAGTGTAACTCCCATGATTTAGTTAATCGTTATGAAACGAATAACTGTATGTTGAAGAGAGTGCCTACGTCTGGCTATGTATGCTCTCGGAGTGTAATTCCCATGATTTAGTTAATCGTTATGAAACGAATAACTGTATGTTGAAGAGAGTGCCTGCGTCTGGCTATGCTCTCGGAGTGTAACTCCCATGATTTAGTTAATCGTTATGAAACGAATAACTGTATGTTGAAGAGAGTGCCTGCATCTGGCTATGCTCTCGGAGTGTAACTCCCATGATTTAGTTAATCGTTATGAAACGAATAACTGTATGTAGAAGAGAGTGCCTGCGTCTGGCTATGCTCTCGGAGTGTAACTCCCATGATTTAGTTAATCGTTATGAAACGAATAACTGTATGTTGAAGAGAGTGCCTGCGTCTGGCTATGCTCTCGGAGTGTAACTCCCATGATTTAGTTAATCGTTATGAAACGAATAACTGTATGTTGAAGAGAGTGCCTGCGTCTGGCTATGCTCTCGGAGTGTAACTCCCATGATTTAGTTAATCGTTATGAAACGAATAACTGTATGTAGAAGAGAGTGCCTGCGTCTGGCTATGCTCTCGGAGTGTAACTCCCATGATTTAGTTAATCGTTATGAAACGAATAACTGTATGTTGAAGAGAGTGCCTGCGTCTGGCTATGCTCTCGGAGTGTAACTCCCATGATTTAGTTAATCGTTATGAAACGAATAACTGTATGTTGAAGAGAGTGCCTGCGTCTGGCTATGCTCTCGGAGTGTAACTCCCATGATTTAGTTAATCGTTATGAAACGAATAACTGTATGTTGAAGAGAGTGCCTGCGTCTGGCTATGCTCTCGGAGTGTAACTCCCATGATTTAGTTAATCGTTATGAAACGAATAACTGTATGTTGAAGAGAGTGCCTGCGTCTGGCTATGCTCTCGGAGTGTAACTCCCATGATTTAGTTAATCGTTATGAAACGAATAACTGTATGTAGAAGAGAGTGCCTGCGTCTGGCTATGCTCTCGGAGTGTAACTCCCATGATTTAGTTAATCGTTATGAAACGAATAACTGTATGTAGAAGAGAGTGCCTACGTCTGGCTATGTATGCTCTCGGAGTGTAACTCCCATGATTTAGTTAATCGTTATGAAACGAATAACTGTATGTTGAAGAGAGTGCCTGCGTCTGGCTATGCTCTCGAAGTGTAACTCCCATGATTTAGTTAATCGTTATGAAACGAATAACTGTATGTAGAAGAGAGTGCCTACGTCTGGCTATGTAT
Source organism: Pieris brassicae (assembly GCF_905147105.1). Lineage (NCBI taxonomy): Eukaryota > Metazoa > Arthropoda > Insecta > Lepidoptera > Pieridae > Pieris > Pieris brassicae. Next base: position 10,400 of record NW_025575981.1, read on the forward strand.
GCTCTCGGAGTGTAACTCCCATGATTTAGTTAATCGTTATGAAACGAATAACTGTATGTTGAAGAGAGTGCCTGCGTCTGGCTATGCTCTCGGAGTGTAACTCCCATGATTTAGTTAATCGTTATGAAACGAATAACTGTATGTTGAAGAGAGTGCCTGCGTCTGGCTATGCTCTCGGAGTGTAACTCCCATGATTTAGTTAATCGTTATGAAACGAATAACTGTATGTTGAAGAGAGTGCCTGCGTCTGGCTATGCTCTCGGAGTGTAACTCCCATGATTTAGTTAATCGTTATGAAACGAATAACTGTATGTTGAAGAGAGTGCCTGCGTCTGGCTATGCTCTCGGAGTGTAACTCCCATGATTTAGTTAATCGTTATGAAACGAATAACTGTATGTAGAACAGAGTGCCTGCGTCTGGCTATGCTCTCGGAGTGTAACTCCCATGATTTAGTTAATCGTTATGAAACGAATAACTGTATGTAGAAGAGAGTGCCTGCGTCTGGCTATGCTCTCGGAGTGTAACTCCCATGATTTAGTTAATCGTTATGAAACGAATAACTGTATGTTGAAGAGAGTGCCTACGTCTGGCTATGTATGCTCTCGGAGTGTAATTCCCATGATTTAGTTAATCGTTATGAAACGAATAACTGTATGTTGAAGAGAGTGCCTGCGTCTGGCTATGCTCTCGGAGTGTAACTCCCATGATTTAGTTAATCGTTATGAAACGAATAACTGTATGTTGAAGAGAGTGCCTGCATCTGGCTATGCTCTCGGAGTGTAACTCCCATGATTTAGTTAATCGTTATGAAACGAATAACTGTATGTAGAAGAGAGTGCCTGCGTCTGGCTATGCTCTCGGAGTGTAACTCCCATGATTTAGTTAATCGTTATGAAACGAATAACTGTATGTTGAAGAGAGTGCCTGCGTCTGGCTATGCTCTCGGAGTGTAACTCCCATGATTTAGTTAATCGTTATGAAACGAATAACTGTATGTTGAAGAGAGTGCCTGCGTCTGGCTATGCTCTCGGAGTGTAACTCCCATGATTTAGTTAATCGTTATGAAACGAATAACTGTATGTAGAAGAGAGTGCCTGCGTCTGGCTATGCTCTCGGAGTGTAACTCCCATGATTTAGTTAATCGTTATGAAACGAATAACTGTATGTTGAAGAGAGTGCCTGCGTCTGGCTATGCTCTCGGAGTGTAACTCCCATGATTTAGTTAATCGTTATGAAACGAATAACTGTATGTTGAAGAGAGTGCCTGCGTCTGGCTATGCTCTCGGAGTGTAACTCCCATGATTTAGTTAATCGTTATGAAACGAATAACTGTATGTTGAAGAGAGTGCCTGCGTCTGGCTATGCTCTCGGAGTGTAACTCCCATGATTTAGTTAATCGTTATGAAACGAATAACTGTATGTTGAAGAGAGTGCCTGCGTCTGGCTATGCTCTCGGAGTGTAACTCCCATGATTTAGTTAATCGTTATGAAACGAATAACTGTATGTAGAAGAGAGTGCCTACGTCTGGCTATGTATGCTCTCGGAGTGTAATTCCCATGATTTAGTTAATCGTTATGAAACGAATAACTGTATGTTGAAGAGAGTGCCTGCGTCTGGCTATGCTCTCGGAGTGTAACTCCCATGATTTAGTTAATCGTTTTGAAACGAATAACTGTATGTTGAAGAGAGTGCCTGCGTCTGGCTATGCTCTCGGAGTGTAACTCCCATGATTTAGTTAATCGTTATGAAACGAATAACTGTATGTAGAAGAGAGTGCCTGCGTCTGGCTATGCTCTCGGAGTGTAACTCCCATGATTTAGTTAATCGTTATGAAACGAATAACTGTATGTTGAAGAGAGTGCCTGCGTCTGGCTATGCTCTCGGAGTGTAACTCCCATGATTTAGTTAATCGTTATGAAACGAATAACTGTATGTTGAAGAGAGTGCCTGCGTCTGGCTATGCTCTCGGAGTGTAACTCCCATGATTTAGTTAATCGTTATGAAACGAATAACTGTATGTAGAAGAGAGTGCCTACGTCTGGCTATGTATGCTCTCGGAGTGTAACTCCCATGATTTAGTTAATCGTTATGAAACGAATAACTGTATGTTGAAGAGAGTGCCTGCGTCTGGCTATGCTCTCGGAGTGTAACTCCCATGATTTAGTTAATCGTTATGAAACGAATAACTGTATGTTGAAGAGAGTGCCTGCGTCTGGCTATGCTCTCGGAGTGTAACTCCCATGATTTAGTTAATCGTTATGAAACGAATAACTGTACGTAGAAGAGAGTGCCTGCGTCTGGCTATGCTCTCGGAGTGTAACTCCCATGATTTAGTTAATCGTTATGAAACGAATAACTGTATGTTGAAGAGAGTGCCTGCGTCTGGCTATGCTCTCGGAGTGTAACTCCCATGATTTAGTTAATCGTTATGAAACGAATAACTGTATGTTGAAGAGAGTGCCTGCGTCTGGCTATGCTCTCGGAGTGTAACTCCCATGATTTAGTTAATCGTTATGAAACGAATAACTGTACGTAGAAGAGAGTGCCTGCGTCTGGCTATGCTCTCGGAGTGTAACTCCCATGATTTAGTTAATCGTTATGAAACGAATAACTGTACGTAGAAGAGAGTGCCTGCGTCTGGCTATGCTCTCGGAGTGTAACTCCCATGATTTAGTTAATCGTTATGAAACGAATAACTGTATGTTGAAGAGAGTGCCTGCGTCTGGCTATGCTCTCGGAGTGTAACTCCCATGATTTAGTTAATCGTTATGAAACGAATAACTGTATGTTCCATGATTTAGTTAATCGTTATGAAATGAATAACTGTACGTAGAAGAGAGTGCCTGCGTCTGGCTATGCTCTCGGAGTGTAACTCCCATGATTTATTTAATCGTTATGAAACGAATAACTGTACGTAGAAGAGAGTGCCTGCGTCTGGCTATGCTCTCGGAGTGTAACTCCCATGATTTAGTTAATCGTTATGAAACGAATAACTGTACGTAGAAGAGAGTGCCTGCGTCTGGCTATGCTCTCGGAGTGTAACTCCCATGATTTAGTTAATCGTTATGAAACGAATAACTGTACGTAGAAGAGAGTGCCTGCGTCTGGCTATGCTCTCGGAGTGTAACTCCCATGATTTAGTTAATCGTTATGAAACGAATAACTGTATGTTGAAGAGAGTGCCTGCGTCTGGCTATGCTCTCGGAGTGTAACTCCCATGATTTAGTTAATCGTTATGAAACGAATAACTGTATGTTGAAGAGAGTGCCTGCGTCTGGCTATGCTCTCGGAGTGTAACTCCCATGATTTAGTTAATCGTTATGAAACGAATAACTGTATGTAGAAGAGAGTGCCTGCGTCTGGCTATGCTCTCGGAGTGTAACTCCCATGATTTAGTTAATCGTTATGAAACGAATAACTGTATGTAGAAGAGAGTGCCTACGTCTGGCTATGTATGCTCTCGGAGTGTAACTCCCATGATTTAGTTAATCGTTATGAAACGAATAACTGTATGTTGAAGAGAGTGCCTGCGTCTGGCTATGCTCTCGGAGTGTAACTCCCATGATTTAGTTAATCGTTATGAAACGAATAACTGTATGTAGAAGAGAGTGCCTGCGTCTGGCTATGCTCTCGGAGTGTAACTCCCATGATTTAGTTAATCGTTATGAAACGAATAACTGTATGTAGAAGAGAGTGCCTACGTCTGGCTATGTATGCTCTCGGAGTGTAACTCCCATGATTTAGTTAATCGTTATGAAACGAATAACTGTATGTTGAAGAGAGTGCCTGCGTCTGGCTATGCTCTCGGAGTGTAACTCCCATGATTTAGTTAATCGTTATGAAACGAATAACTGTATGTAGAAGAGAGTGCCTACGTCTGGCTATGTATGCTCTCGGAGTGTAACTCCCATGATTTAGTTAATCGTTATGAAACGAATAACTGTATGTTGAAGAGAGTGCCTGCGTCTGGCTATGCTCTCGAAGTGTAACTCCCATGATTTAGTTAATCGTTATGAAACGAATAACTGTATGTAGAAGAGAGTGCCTACGTCTGGCTATGTATGCTCTCGGAGTGTAACTCCCATGATTTAGTTAATCGTTATGAAACGAATAACTGTATGTTGAAGAGAGTGCCTGCGTCTGGCTATGCTCTCGGAGTGTAACTCCCATGATTTAGTTAATCGTTATGAAACGAATAACTGTATGTTGAAGAGAGTGCCTGCGTCTGGCTATGCTCTCGGAGTGTAACTCCCATGATTTAGTTAATCGTTATGAAACGAATAACTGTATGTTGAAGAGAGTGCCTGCGTCTGGCTATGCTCTCGGAGTGTAACTCCCATGATTTAGTTAATCGTTATGAAACGAATAACTGTATGTTGAAGAGAGTGCCTGCGTCTGGCTATGCTCTCGGAGTGTAACTCCCATGATTTAGTTAATCGTTATGAAACGAATAACTGTATGTTGAAGAGAGTGCCTGCGTCTGGCTATGCTCTCGGAGTGTAACTCCCATGATTTAGTTAATCGTTATGAAACGAATAACTGTATGTAGAAGAGAGTGCCTGCGTCTGGCTATGCTCTCGGAGTGTAACTCCCATGATTTAGTTAATCGTTATGAAACGAATAACTGTATGTAGAAGAGAGTGCCTGCGTCTGGCTATGCTCTCGGAGTGTAACTCCCATGATTTAGTTAATCGTTATGAAACGAATAACTGTATGTTGAAGAGAGTGCCTACGTCTGGCTATGTATGCTCTCGGAGTGTAATTCCCATGATTTAGTTAATCGTTATGAAACGAATAACTGTATGTTGAAGAGAGTGCCTGCGTCTGGCTATGCTCTCGGAGTGTAACTCCCATGATTTAGTTAATCGTTATGAAACGAATAACTGTATGTTGAAGAGAGTGCCTGCATCTGGCTATGCTCTCGGAGTGTAACTCCCATGATTTAGTTAATCGTTATGAAACGAATAACTGTATGTAGAAGAGAGTGCCTGCGTCTGGCTATGCTCTCGGAGTGTAACTCCCATGATTTAGTTAATCGTTATGAAACGAATAACTGTATGTTGAAGAGAGTGCCTGCGTCTGGCTATGCTCTCGGAGTGTAACTCCCATGATTTAGTTAATCGTTATGAAACGAATAACTGTATGTTGAAGAGAGTGCCTGCGTCTGGCTATGCTCTCGGAGTGTAACTCCCATGATTTAGTTAATCGTTATGAAACGAATAACTGTATGTAGAAGAGAGTGCCTGCGTCTGGCTATGCTCTCGGAGTGTAACTCCCATGATTTAGTTAATCGTTATGAAACGAATAACTGTATGTTGAAGAGAGTGCCTGCGTCTGGCTATGCTCTCGGAGTGTAACTCCCATGATTTAGTTAATCGTTATGAAACGAATAACTGTATGTTGAAGAGAGTGCCTGCGTCTGGCTATGCTCTCGGAGTGTAACTCCCATGATTTAGTTAATCGTTATGAAACGAATAACTGTATGTTGAAGAGAGTGCCTGCGTCTGGCTATGCTCTCGGAGTGTAACTCCCATGATGTAGTTAATCGTTATGAAACGAATAACTGTATGTTGAAGAGAGTGCCTGCGTCTGGCTATGCTCTCGGAGTGTAACTCCCATGATTTAGTTAATCGTTATGAAACGAATAACTGTATGTAGAAGAGAGTGCCTACGTCTGGCTATGTATGCTCTCGGAGTGTAATTCCCATGATTTAGTTAATCGTTATGAAACGAATAACTGTATGTTGAAGAGAGTGCCTGCGTCTGGCTATGCTCTCGGAGTGTAACTCCCATGATTTAGTTAATCGTTTTGAAACGAATAACTGTATGTTGAAGAGAGTGCCTGCGTCTGGCTATGCTCTCGGAGTGTAACTCCCATGATTTAGTTAATCGTTATGAAACGAATAACTGTATGTAGAAGAGAGTGCCTGCGTCTGGCTATGCTCTCGGAGTGTAACTCCCATGATTTAGTTAATCGTTATGAAACGAATAACTGTATGTTGAAGAGAGTGCCTGCGTCTGGCTATGCTCTCGGAGTGTAACTCCCATGATTTAGTTAATCGTTATGAAACGAATAACTGTATGTTGAAGAGAGTGCCTGCGTCTGGCTATGCTCTCGGAGTGTAACTCCCATGATTTAGTTAATCGTTATGAAACGAATAACTGTATGTTGAAGAGAGTGCCTGCGTCTGGCTATGCTCTCGGAGTGTAACTCCCATGATTTAGTTAATCGTTATGAAACGAATAACTGTATGTAGAAGAGAGTGCCTACGTCTGGCTATGTATGCTCTCGGAGTGTAACTCCCATGATTTAGTTAATCGTTATGAAACGAATAACTGTATGTTGAAGAGAGTGCCTGCGTCTGGCTATGCTCTCGGAGTGTAACTCCCATGATTTAGTTAATCGTTATGAAACGAATAACTGTATGTTGAAGAGAGTGCCTGCGTCTGGCTATGCTCTCGGAGTGTAACTCCCATGATTTAGTTAATCGTTATGAAACGAATAACTGTATGTTGAAGAGAGTGCCTGCGTCTGGCTATGCTCTCGGAGTGTAACTCCCATGATTTAGTTAATCGTTATGAAACGAATAACTGTATGTTGAAGAGAGTGCCTGCGTCTGGCTATGCTCTCGGAGTGTAACTCCCATGATTTAGTTAATCGTTATGAAACGAATAACTGTATGTTGAAGAGAGTGCCTGCGTCTGGCTATGCTCTCGGAGTGTAACTCCCATGATTTAGTTAATCGTTATGAAACGAATAACTGTATGTTGAAGAGAGTGCCTGCGTCTGGCTATGCTCTCGGAGTGTAACTCCCATGATTTAGTTAATCGTTATGAAACGAATAACTGTATGTTGAAGAGAGTGCCTGCGTCTGGCTATGCTCTCGGAGTGTAACTCCCATGATTTAGTTAATCGTTATGAAACGAATAACTGTATGTTGAAGAGAGTGCCTGCGTCTGGCTATGCTCTCGGAGTGTAACTCCCATGATTTAGTTAATCGTTATGAAACGAATAACTGTATGTTGAAGAGAGTGCCTGCGTCTGGCTATGCTCTCGGAGTGTAACTCCCATGATTTAGTTAATCGTTATGAAACGAATAACTGTATGTTGAAGAGAGTGCCTGCGTCTGGCTATGCTCTCGGAGTGTAACTCCCATGATTTAGTTAATCGTTATGAAACGAATAACTGTATGTTGAAGAGAGTGCCTGCGTCTGGCTATGCTCTCGGAGTGTAACTCCCATGATTTAGTTAATCGTTATGAAACGAATAACTGTATGTTGAAGAGAGTGCCTGCGTCTGGCTATGCTCTCGGAGTGTAACTCCCATGATTTAGTTAATCGTTATGAAACGAATAACTGTATGTTGAAGAAAGTGCCTGCGTCTGGCTATGCTCTCGGAGTGTAACTCCCATGATTTAGTTAATCGTTATGAAACGAATAACTGTATGTAGAAGAGAGTGCCTGCGTCTGGCTATGCTCTCGGAGTGTAACTCCCATGATTTAGTTAATCGTTATGAAACGAATAACTGTATGTTGAAGAGAGTGCCTGCGTCTGGCTATGCTCTCGGAGTGTAACTCCCATGATTTAGTTAATCGTTATGAAACGAATAACTGTATGTTGAAGAGAGTGCCTGCGTCTGGCTATGCTCTCGGAGTGTAACTCCCATGATTTAGTTAATCGTTATGAAACGAATAACTGTATGTAGAAGAGAGTGCCTGCGTCTGGCTATGCTCTCGGAGTGTAACTCCCATGATTTAGTTAATCGTTATGAAACGAATAACTGTATGTTGAAGAGAGTGCCTGCGTCTGGCTATGCTCTCGGAGTGTAACTCCCATGATTTAGTTAATCGTTATGAAACGAATAACTGTATGTTGAAGAGAGTGCCTGCGTCTGGCTATGCTCTCGGAGTGTAACTCCCATGATTTAGTTAATCGTTATGAAACGAATAACTGTATGTTGAAGAGAGTGCCTGCGTCTGGCTATGCTCTCGGAGTGTAACTCCCATGATTTAGTTAATCGTTATGAAACGAATAACTGTATGTTGAAGAGAGTGCCTGCGTCTGGCTATGCTCTCGGAGTGTAACTCCCATGATTTAGTTAATCGTTATGAAACGATTAACTGTATGTAGAAGAGAGTGCCTACGTCTGGCTATGTATGCTCTCGGAGTGTAATTCCCATGATTTAGTTAATCGTTATGAAACGAATAACTGTATGTTGAAGAGAGTGCCTGCGTCTGGCTATGCTCTCGGAGTGTAACTCCCATGATTTAGTTAATCGTTTTGAAACGAATAACTGTATGTTGAAGAGAGTGCCTGCGTCTGGCTATGCTCTCGGAGTGTAACTCCCATGATTTAGTTAATCGTTATGAAACGAATAACTGTATGTAGAAGAGAGTGCCTGCGTCTGGCTATGCTCTCGGAGTGTAACTCCCATGATTTAGTTAATCGTTATGAAACGAATAACTGTATGTTGAAGAGAGTGCCTGCGTCTGGCTATGCTCTCGGAGTGTAACTCCCATGATTTAGTTTATCGTTATGAAACGAATAACTGTATGTTGAAGAGAGTGCCTGCGTCTGGCTATGCTCTCGGAGTGTAACTCCCATGATTTAGTTAATCGTTATGAAACGAATAACTGTATGTTGAAGAGAGTGCCTGCGTCTGGCTATGCTCTCGGAGTGTAACTCCCATGATTTAGTTAATCGTTATGAAACGAATAACTGTATGTAGAAGAGAGTGCCTACGTCTGGCTATGTATGCTCTCGGAGTGTAACTCCCATGATTTAGTTAATCGTTATGAAACGAATAACTGTATGTTGAAGAGAGTGCCTGCGTCTGGCTATGCTCTCGGAGTGTAACTCCCATGATTTAGTTAATCGTTATGAAACGAATAACTGTATGTTGAAGAGAGTGCCTGCGTCTGGCTATGCTCTCGGAGTGTAACTCCCATGATTTAGTTAATCGTTATGAAACGAATAACTGTATGTTGAAGAGAGTGCCTGCGTCTGGCTATGCTCTCGGAGTGTAACTCCCATGATTTAGTTAATCGTTATGAAACGAATAACTGTATGTTGAAGAGAGTGCCTGCGTCTGGCTATGCTCTCGGAGTGTAACTCCCATGATTTAGTTAATCGTTATGAAACGAATAACTGTATGTTGAAGAGAGTGCCTGCGTCTGGCTATGCTCTCGGAGTGTAACTCCCATGATTTAGTTAATCGTTATGAAACGAATAACTGTATGTTGAAGAGAGTGCCTGCGTCTGGCTATGCTCTCGGAGTGTAACTCCCATGATTTAGTTAATCGTTATGAAACGAATAACTGTATGTTGAAGAAAGTGCCTGCGTCTGGCTATGCTCTCGGAGTGTAACTCCCATGATTTAGTTAATCGTTATGAAACGAATAACTGTATGTAGAAGAGAGTGCCTGCGTCTGGCTATGCTCTCGGAGTGTAACTCCCATGATTTAGTTAATCGTTATGAAACGAATAACTGTATGTTGAAAAGAGTGCCTGCGTCTGGCTATGCTCTCGGAGTGTAACTCCCATGATTTAGTTAATCGTTATGAAACGAATAACTGTATGTTGAAGAGAGTGCCTGCGTCTGGCTATGCTCTCGGAGTGTAACTCCCATGATTTAGTTAATCGTTATGAAACGAATAACTGTATGTTGAAGAGAGTGCCTGCGTCTGGCTATGCTCTCGGAGTGTAACTCCCATGATTTAGTTAATCGTTATGAAACGAATAACTGTATGTAGAAGAGAGTGCCTGCGTCTGGCTATGCTCTCGGAGTGTAACTCCCATGATTTAGTTAATCGTTATGAAACGAATAACTGTATGTAGAAGAGAGTGCCTGCGTCTGGCTATGCTCTCGGAGTGTAACTCCCATGATTTAGTTAATCGTTATGAAACGAATAACTGTATGTTGAAGAGAGTGCCTGCGTCTGGCTATGCTCTCGGAGTGTAACTCCCATGATTTAGTTAATCGTTATGAAACGAATAACTGTATGTAGAAGAGAGTGCCTGCGTCTGGCTATGCTCTCGGAGTGTAACTCCCATGATTTAGTTAATCGTTATGAAACGAATAACTGTATGTTCCATGATTTAGTTAATCGTTATGAAACGAATAACTGTACGTAGAAGAGAGTGCCTGCGTCTGGCTATGCTCTCGGAGTGTAACTCCCATGATTTATTTAATCGTTATGAAACGAATAACTGTACGTAGAAGAGAGTGCCTGCGTCTGGCTATGCTCTCGGAGTGTAACTCCCATGATTTAGTTAATCGTTATGAAACGAATAACTGTACGTAGAAGAGAGTGCCTGCGTCTGGCTATGCTCTCGGAGTGTAACTCCCATGATTTAGTTAATCGTTATGAAACGAATAACTGTACGTAGAAGAGAGTGCCTGCGTCTGGCTATGCTCTCGGAGTGTAACTCCCATGATTTAGTTAATCGTTATGAAACGAATAACTGTATGTTGAAGAGAGTGCCTGCGTCTGGCTATGCTCTCGGAGTGTAACTCCCATGATTTAGTTAATCGTTATGAAACGAATAACTGTATGTTGAAGAGAGTGCCTGCGTCTGGCTATGCTCTCGGAGTGTAACTCCCATGATTTAGTTAATCGTTATGAAACGAATAACTGTATGTAGAAGAGAGTGCCTGCGTCTGGCTATGCTCTCGGAGTGTAACTCCCATGATTTAGTTAATCGTTATGAAACGAATAACTGTATGTAGAAGAGAGTGCCTACGTCTGGCTATGTATGCTCTCGGAGTGTAACTCCCATGATTTAGTTAATCGTTATGAAACGAATAACTGTATGTTGAAGAGAGTGCCTGCGTCTGGCTATGCTCTCGGAGTGTAACTCCCATGATTTAGTTAATCGTTATGAAACGAATAACTGTATGTAGAAGAGAGTGCCTGCGTCTGGCTATGCTCTCGGAGTGTAACTCCCATGATTTAGTTAATCGTTATGAAACGAATAACTGTATGTAGAAGAGAGTGCCTACGTCTGGCTATGTATGCTCTCGGAGTGTAACTCCCATGATTTAGTTAATCGTTATGAAACGAATAACTGTACGTAGAAGAGAGTGCCTGCGTCTGGCTATGCTCTCGGAGTGTAACTCCCATGATTTAGTTAATCGTTATGAAACGAATAACTGTACGTAGAAGAGAGTGCCTGCGTCTGGCTATGCTCTCGGAGTGTAACTCCCATGATTTAGTTAATCGTTATGAAACGAATAACTGTATGTTGAAGAGAGTGCCTGCGTCTGGCTATGCTCTCGGAGTGTAACTCCCATGATTTAGTTAATCGTTATGAAACGAATAACTGTACGTTCCATGATTTAGTTAATCGTTATGAAATGAATAACTGTACGTAGAAGAGAGTGCCTGCGTCTGGCTATGCTCTCGGAGTGTAACTCCCATGATTTATTTAATCGTTATGAAACGAATAACTGTACGTAGAAGAGAGTGCCTGCGTCTGGCTATGCTCTCGGAGTGTAACTCCCATGATTTAGTTAATCGTTATGAAACGAATAACTGTACGTAGAAGAGAGTGCCTGCGTCTGGCTATGCTCTCGGAGTGTAACTCCCATGATTTAGTTAATCGTTATGAAACGAATAACTGTACGTAGAAGAGAGTGCCTGCGTCTGGCTATGCTCTCGGAGTGTAACTCCCATGATTTAGTTAATCGTTATGAAACGAATAACTGTATGTTGAAGAGAGTGCCTGCGTCTGGCTATGCTCTCGGAGTGTAACTCCCATGATTTAGTTAATCGTTATGAAACGAATAACTGTATGTTGAAGAGAGTGCCTGCGTCTGGCTATGCTCTCGGAGTGTAACTCCCATGATTTAGTTAATCGTTATGAAACGAATAACTGTATGTAGAAGAGAGTGCCTACGTCTGGCTATGCTCTCGGAGTGTAACTCCCATGATTTAGTTAATCGTTATGAAACGAATAACTGTATGTAGAAGAGAGTGCCTACGTCTGGCTATGTATGCTCTCGGAGTGTAACTCCCATGATTTAGTTAATCGTTATGAAACGAATAACTGTATGTTGAAGAGAGTGCCTGCGTCTGGCTATGCTCTCGGAGTGTAACTCCCATGATTTAGTTAATCGTTATGAAACGAATAACTGTATGTAGAAGAGAGTGCCTGCGTCTGGCTATGCTCTCGGAGTGTAACTCCCATGATTTAGTTAATCGTTATGAAACGAATAACTGTATGTAGAAGAGAGTGCCTACGTCTGGCTATGTATGCTCTCGGAGTGTAACTCCCATGATTTAGTTAATCGTTATGAAACGAATAACTGTATGTTGAAGAGAGTGCCTGCGTCTGGCTATGCTCTCGGAGTGTAACTCCCATGATTTAGTTAATCGTTATGAAACGAATAACTGTATGTAGAAGAGAGTGCCTACGTCTGGCTATGTATGCTCTCGGAGTGTAACTCCCATGATTTAGTTAATCGTTATGAAACGAATAACTGTATGTTGAAGAGAGTGCCTGCGTCTGGCTATGCTCTCGAAGTGTAACTCCCATGATTTAGTTAATCGTTATGAAACGAATAACTGTATGTAGAAGAGAGTGCCTACGTCTGGCTATGTATGCTCTCGGAGTGTAACTCCCATGATTTAGTTAATCGTTATGAAACGAATAACTGTATGTTGAAGAGAGTGCCTGCGTCTGGCTATGCTCTCGGAGTGTAACTCCCATGATTTAGTTAATCGTTATGAAACGAATAACTGTATGTTGAAGAGAGTGCCTGCGTCTGGCTATGCTCTCGGAGTGTAACTCCCATGATTTAGTTAATCGTTATGAAACGAATAACTGTATGTTGAAGAGAGTGCCTGCGTCTGGCTATGCTCTCGGAGTGTAACTCCCATGATTTAGTTAATCGTTATGAAACGAATAACTGTATGTTGAAGAGAGTGCCTGCGTCTGGCTATGCTCTCGGAGTGTAACTCCCATGATTTAGTTAATCGTTATGAAACGAATAACTGTATGTTGAAGAGAGTGCCTGCGTCTGGCTATGCTCTCGGAGTGTAACTCCCATGATTTAGTTAATCGTTATGAAACGAATAACTGTATGTAGAAGAGAGTGCCTGCGTCTGGCTATGCTCTCGGAGTGTAACTCCCATGATTTAGTTAATCGTTATGAAACGAATAACTGTATGTAGAAGAGAGTGCCTGCGTCTGGCTATGCTCTCGGAGTGTAACTCCCATGATTTAGTTAATCGTTATGAAACGAATAACTGTATGTTGAAGAGAGTGCCTACGTCTGGCTATGTATGCTCTCGGAGTGTAATTCCCATGATTTAGTTAATCGTTATGAAACGAATAACTGTATGTTGAAGAGAGTGCCTGCGTCTGGCTATGCTCTCGGAGTGTAACTCCCATGATTTAGTTAATCGTTATGAAACGAATAACTGTATGTTGAAGAGAGTGCCTGCATCTGGCTATGCTCTCGGAGTGTAACTCCCATGATTTAGTTAATCGTTATGAAACGAATAACTGTATGTAGAAGAGAGTGCCTGCGTCTGGCTATGCTCTCGGAGTGTAACTCCCATGATTTAGTTAATCGTTATGAAACGAATAACTGTATGTTGAAGAGAGTGCCTGCGTCTGGCTATGCTCTCGGAGTGTAACTCCCATGATTTAGTTAATCGTTATGAAACGAATAACTGTATGTTGAAGAGAGTGCCTGCGTCTGGCTATGCTCTCGGAGTGTAACTCCCATGATTTAGTTAATCGTTATGAAACGAATAACTGTATGTAGAAGAGAGTGCCTGCGTCTGGCTATGCTCTCGGAGTGTAACTCCCATGATTTAGTTAATCGTTATGAAACGAATAACTGTATGTTGAAGAGAGTGCCTGCGTCTGGCTATGCTCTCGGAGTGTAACTCCCATGATTTAGTTAATCGTTATGAAACGAATAACTGTATGTTGAAGAGAGTGCCTGCGTCTGGCTATGCTCTCGGAGTGTAACTCCCATGATTTAGTTAATCGTTATGAAACGAATAACTGTATGTTGAAGAGAGTGCCTGCGTCTGGCTATGCTCTCGGAGTGTAACTCCCATGATGTAGTTAATCGTTATGAAACGAATAACTGTATGTTGAAGAGAGTGCCTGCGTCTGGCTATGCTCTCGGAGTGTAACTCCCATGATTTAGTTAATCGTTATGAAACGAATAACTGTATGTAGAAGAGAGTGCCTACGTCTGGCTATGTATGCTCTCGGAGTGTAATTCCCATGATTTAGTTAATCGTTATGAAACGAATAACTGTATGTTGAAGAGAGTGCCTGCGTCTGGCTATGCTCTCGGAGTGTAACTCCCATGATTTAGTTAATCGTTTTGAAACGAATAACTGTATGTTGAAGAGAGTGCCTGCGTCTGGCTATGCTCTCGGAGTGTAACTCCCATGATTTAGTTAATCGTTATGAAACGAATAACTGTATGTAGAAGAGAGTGCCTGCGTCTGGCTATGCTCTCGGAGTGTAACTCCCATGATTTAGTTAATCGTTATGAAACGAATAACTGTATGTTGAAGAGAGTGCCTGCGTCTGGCTATGCTCTCGGAGTGTAACTCCCATGATTTAGTTAATCGTTATGAAACGAATAACTGTATGTTGAAGAGAGTGCCTGCGTCTGGCTATGCTCTCGGAGTGTAACTCCCATGATTTAGTTAATCGTTATGAAACGAATAACTGTATGTTGAAGAGAGTGCCTGCGTCTGGCTATGCTCTCGGAGTGTAACTCCCATGATTTAGTTAATCGTTATGAAACGAATAACTGTATGTAGAAGAGAGTGCCTACGTCTGGCTATGTATGCTCTCGGAGTGTAACTCCCATGATTTAGTTAATCGTTATGAAACGAATAACTGTATGTTGAAGAGAGTGCCTGCGTCTGGCTATGCTCTCGGAGTGTAACTCCCATGATTTAGTTAATCGTTATGAAACGAATAACTGTATGTTGAAGAGAGTGCCTGCGTCTGGCTATGCTCTCGGAGTGTAACTCCCATGATTTAGTTAATCGTTATGAAACGAATAACTGTATGTTGAAGAGAGTGCCTGCGTCTGGCTATGCTCTCGGAGTGTAACTCCCATGATTTAGTTAATCGTTATGAAACGAATAACTGTATGTTGAAGAGAGTGCCTGCGTCTGGCTATGCTCTCGGAGTGTAACTCCCATGATTTAGTTAATCGTTATGAAACGAATAACTGTATGTTGAAGAGAGTGCCTGCGTCTGGCTATGCTCTCGGAGTGTAACTCCCATGATTTAGTTAATCGTTATGAAACGAATAACTGTATGTTGAAGAGAGTGCCTGCGTCTGGCTATGCTCTCGGAGTGTAACTCCCATGATTTAGTTAATCGTTATGAAACGAATAACTGTATGTTGAAGAGAGTGCCTGCGTCTGGCTATGCTCTCGGAGTGTAACTCCCATGATTTAGTTAATCGTTATGAAACGAATAACTGTATGTTGAAGAGAGTGCCTGCGTCTGGCTATGCTCTCGGAGTGTAACTCCCATGATTTAGTTAATCGTTATGAAACGAATAACTGTATGTTGAAGAGAGTGCCTGCGTCTGGCTATGCTCTCGGAGTGTAACTCCCATGATTTAGTTAATCGTTATGAAACGAATAACTGTATGTTGAAGAGAGTGCCTGCGTCTGGCTATGCTCTCGGAGTGTAACTCCCATGATTTAGTTAATCGTTATGAAACGAATAACTGTATGTTGAAGAGAGTGCCTGCGTCTGGCTATGCTCTCGGAGTGTAACTCCCATGATTTAGTTAATCGTTATGAAACGAATAACTGTATGTTGAAGAGAGTGCCTGCGTCTGGCTATGCTCTCGGAGTGTAACTCCCATGATTTAGTTAATCGTTATGAAACGAATAACTGTATGTTGAAGAAAGTGCCTGCGTCTGGCTATGCTCTCGGAGTGTAACTCCCATGATTTAGTTAATCGTTATGAAACGAATAACTGTATGTAGAAGAGAGTGCCTGCGTCTGGCTATGCTCTCGGAGTGTAACTCCCATGATTTAGTTAATCGTTATGAAACGAATAACTGTATGTTGAAGAGAGTGCCTGCGTCTGGCTATGCTCTCGGAGTGTAACTCCCATGATTTAGTTAATCGTTATGAAACGAATAACTGTATGTTGAAGAGAGTGCCTGCGTCTGGCTATGCTCTCGGAGTGTAACTCCCATGATTTAGTTAATCGTTATGAAACGAATAACTGTATGTAGCAGAGAGTGCCTGCGTCTGGCTATGCTCTCGGAGTGTAAACTCCCATGATTTAGTTAATCGTTATGAAACGAATAACTGTATGTTGAAGAGAGTGCCTGCGTCTGGCTATGCTCTCGGAGTGTAACTCCCATGATTTAGTTAATCGTTATGAAACGAATAACTGTATGTTGAAGAGAGTGCCTGCGTCTGGCTATGCTCTCGGAGTGTAACTCCCATGATTTAGTTAATCGTTATGAAACGAATAACTGTATGTTGAAGAGAGTGCCTGCGTCTGGCTATGCTCTCGGAGTGTAACTCCCATGATTCAGTTAATCGTTATGAAACGAATAACTGTATGTTGAAGAGAGTGCCTGCGTCTGGCTATGCTCTCGGAGTGTAACTCCCATGATTTAGTTAATCGGTATGAAACGAATAACTGTATGT
>NW_025575982.1:0-5000 GCF_905147105.1 Pieris brassicae
ATATCGACATTTAAATCGACGGTCCCTATTTGGAAGGTTAACCTATAGCCCTAATAATAATTATATTATTATGATTATGACAATGTTGATGTTGTTGCACTAGACACACCATAATAAACCATAAATAGTTTTTCTTACCAGAAGAGTTTTTATTTTTAAATATTCAATTTTAACTAGAAACGTATCGCTATCGCTAACAAAACCCCACACCACACACCACCACACGTTACACACATATACTTGACAGAGTAGATACTATCTACATATCTATCGACAGAGTTGTAGATATCGTGCCGTTGAACGGCATCTTGTCGCGTCGCGTGGCGATCTTGTACGAGAAACATTTTCCTCTGACATTGTATCGGAATAATTATTATAATTCATTATTATACATACATACATACATACATACATACATACATATTATTAATAAATATAATTGTTTTTTTTGTTTTTTCTTTTCTTCAAATAAACCCACATTGCCATTTCTCTGAGCGTGTGCTGCGAGCTTCAACGAGAAACATTCGGCGCGAAACTGTCGAGCGGCCGGCCGTCGCGCGCCGCACCTGTACGAGAAACATTTTCCTCTGACGTTGCATCGGAATAATTATTATAATTCATTATTATACATACATACATACATACATACATACATACATACATATTATTAATAAATATAATTGTTTTTTTTGTTTTTTCTTTTCTTCAAATAAACCCACATTGCCATTTCTCTGAGCGTGTGCTGCGAGCTTCAACGAGAAACATATCTATCAATACAAATGTCTATTCAAAAAAAAGAAAACAAACAAAATCATATCAGTCAATAAAATAAATAATAATATTTTTTTACTACTACTACTAGTACTACTACGTGCTACTACTGCACGCCAATACACATACATAATAAAATGAAAAATCGTCTCTCTCTCGCTCGCTCTACGAGAAACATTCGACGTCCGCTCCAATGCCGACGCGGACTATTGCTCTCGGTATAGATGTGGAGCGAAACAGTCGTGCGCACAGCGTCGACTCGTTCTCGTTGCCGCGCGTCGTTCGTCTCAAATAGACACGAACGACGGACGAGAGAGAATAGAATGTGTTCTTGTTTTTGTGTTTGTGCGAAGTGTGAGAATATTATATACATATATTCGCGCATGGATGATATAGATATGGGTATGGATTTTCGGAGGAAATTATATCAAATTCGTATTTCGAATGCGAGACCGCCGAGATCTTTCCCAGCTCTCTCTCTCTCTGTGTGTGTGGTGTATAGTACATTTTATATATCTCTCTTGTGTCAACACAAAATAACAAAGAATATACATACTACTCCTCCTCATATTTTATATAATATAATATAAAATTATATTATAGCACCGCGTTCGCAGACCGTATGGTGATGTTACCAATCGACCAAGATTTGGGACCGTCTCCCCCGGTGTTATCTGTGATGTTAAAAGAATACGCTTCTAGGCACACCTCAACGCAGGGCGCCTAGCGTGTTCGACACGTGCGCGGTCGCCACGGCGACCGTATATGTAAAGAATGTATAAAAGAGGACGCACACGCGCCCATCGTCGAAACGGTGTGCGCAGCGTCGTGTTGGAATTTATCCCTCAAGCTCCGGGCGTTGATCGTATCTAGTGCGAATCATGCGTGTGTGTGCGCATGTAATTGCCAGCCGAGTTTTAATATGTTTACAATAACGTATTGAATAAAAATTGAGAAGTTGCGTTTAGATGAATGTTCAATTTTCAAATTGTCACAACATCGATTCCCGCCCGCGGGGTCGTGTTCGTTGCAGTTTTATGTCCCTCACAGTGGTCGAGCATCGTTGTACATCACCTCGTTGCGAGATCGTGACGGGACGGCCGCTCGTAGACCGGTCAAAGTTAGTCTATCGATATGAAGCGCGAACGTCGCGTCGCGTGCAAATTCGACGCGTTACGTTCACGCGTGTCGAGAAGGCGCGCGCGCAAGCGCGCGCCCCTCGACGCCGCCGAGCCAGCGGCTCGCCGAAGCCGCGTGACCGCGGTGTAGGCGTGTCGTTTGCGTAAGCAGCTCCCTGGTTGATCCTGCCAGTAGTTATATGCTTGTCTCAAAGATTAAGCCATGCATGTCTCAGTGCAAGCCGTATTAAGGCGATACCGCGAATGGCTCAATATATCAGTTTTGGTTCCTTAGATCTTACTCAGTTACTTGGATAACTGTGGTAATTCTAGAGCTAATACATGCAATCAGAACTCTGACCAGTGATGGGATGAGTGCTTTTATTAGATCAAAACCAATCGGCGGAGGGCCATGCGTCCGAAGTCGTTAATTTTGATGAATCTGGATAACTTTTGCCGATCGCACGGTCCAGTACCGGCGACGCATCTTTCAAATGTCTGCCTTATCAACTTTCGATGGTAGTTTCTGCGACTACCATGGTTGTCACGGGTAACGGGGAATCAGGGTTCGATTCCGGAGAGGGAGCCTGAGAAACGGCTACCACATCCAAGGAAGGCAGCAGGCGCGCAAATTACCCACTCCCGGCACGGGGAGGTAGTGACGAAAAATAACGATACGGGACTCTTACGAGGCCTCGTAATCGGAATGAGTACACTTTAAATATTTTAACGAGGAACAATTGGAGGGCAAGTCTGGTGCCAGCAGCCGCGGTAATTCCAGCTCCAATAGCGTATACTAAAATTGTTGCGGTTAAAAAGCTCGTAGTTGCATTTGTGCGCCGCGCTGTCGGTGCACCGCATCCGCGGTGATACTGACACGTCTGCGGAGCATATCGTCGGTGAGCCGGCGGTAAAACGCCGGTTCAATATCAAAATCCTATCGCGGTGCTCTTCGGTGAGTGTCGAGGTGGGCCGACAATTTTACTTTGAACAAATTAGAGTGCTCAAAGCGGGCTCAAAATGCCGCTTGAATATTTCGTGCATGGAATAATAGAATATGATCTCGGTTCTATTTTGTTGGTTTTCAGAACTCCGAGGTAATGATTAATAGGGATAACTGGGGGCATTCGTATTGCGACGTTAGAGGTGAAATTCTTGGATCGTCGCAAGACGAACATCAGCGAAAGCATTTGCCAAAGGTGTTTTCATCAATCAAGAACGAAAGTTAGAGGTTCGAAGGCGATTAGATACCGCCCTAGTTCTAACCGTAAATATGTCATCTAGCGATCCGCCGACGTTACTACAATGGCTCGGCGGGCAGCTTCCGGGAAACCAAAGATTTTGGACTCCGGGGGGAGTATGGTTGCAAAGCTGAAACTTAAAGGAATTGACGGAAGGGCACCACCAGGAGTGGAGCCTGCGGCTTAATTTGACTCAACACGGGAAATCTCACCAGGCCCGGACACCGGAAGGATTGACAGATTAACAGCTCTTTCTTGATTCGGTGGGTGGTGGTGCATGGCCGTTCTTAGTTGGTGGAGCGATTTGTCTGGTTAATTCCGGTAACGAACGAGACTCTAGCCTGCTAAATAGGCGTCGTCATTCAAGGTGTGCGCGACTCTCGGGGAGCGCA
Organism: Pieris brassicae; assembly: GCF_905147105.1. Classification (NCBI taxonomy): domain Eukaryota; kingdom Metazoa; phylum Arthropoda; class Insecta; order Lepidoptera; family Pieridae; genus Pieris; species Pieris brassicae. The sequence goes on from NW_025575982.1 coordinate 3,523, forward strand.
ACTCACTGGCGACGTATTAAAATTCTTCTTAGAGGGACCGGCGGCTTCGAGCCGCACGAGATTGAGCAATAACAGGTCTGTGATGCCCTTAGATGTCCTGGGCCGCACGCGCGCTACACTGAAGGAATCAACATGTTCTCCCTGGCCTAGAGGCCCGGGCAACCCGTTGAAACTCCTTCGTGCTGGGGATTGGGGTTTGCAATTATCCCCCATAAACGAGGAATTCCTAGTAAGCGCGAGTCATAAGCTCGCGTTGATTACGTCCCTGCCCTTTGTACACACCGCCCGTCGCTACTACCGATTGAATGATTTAGTGAGGTCTTCGGACCGACACGCGGTGGCCTCACGGCCGTCGGCGTTGCTGGGAAGTTGACCAAACTTGATCATTTAGAGGAAGTAAAAGTCGTAACAAGGTTTCCGTAGGGGAACCTGCGGAAGGATCATTAACGTTGGTTTTTTCTTTTTGTTTTGTTGTTGTCAAAGACTCGCAAAAAAAGAAAAAAATACAAAAACACGTGAATGATACGAATCAAAATCGAATCCGAGCCGGTTGACTCTCTCTCGTCGATTCGCGACGTGTGCGTTGCGACACGCTTTGATTAGCGTTCGCTATCGCCTATTGATACTTTGAAATAATATTTTAATTTTTGTGTACAACCACGCAAATAAAAGAGATTTTCTTTCTTTTCATTTGTCGTACACGTTAATGATAAGTATTATTTTCAAATTTTTTTGTTTAATTTTTTCGCACCTTTTATATTTTCTCATACAAAAACACACACAAAAACAAAACGATTACCCTGAACGGTGGATCACTTGGCTCGCGGGTCGATGAAGAACGCAGTTAACTGCGCGTCATAGTGTGAACTGCAGGACACATTTGAACATCGACATTTCGAACGCACATTGCGGTCCGTGGAGAAATATCCAGGACCACTCCTGTCTGAGGGCCGGCTGCATAAAAACAAAAAGCCACACTGTTCGCGTGACGAGCGGCGATCGCTGCGACTCCGGTCGTAGCGCCGCATCTCTGTCGCGCGTGCAATTGACGGTTTCGCTAGGCCGCCGAGCGGCCGAACGATCCGTTCGAATATATGTTCGATTACGACTCGTCATCCGTATTGGCCGTGTTAAGCCACGTCTATACGATACTTTTGTCGCACAAATAAATTCTCCCCGCCGCACCGTGTCTCCCGCGGCACGGGTGCGCGTCGAGTCTTTACGCAACGACAACGACAACGACGACAACGACGTTCGCGTTTACGCGTCGCGCGTGTTTGCTCGCATCGTCCCGGTCCCGCATGGCGATCGCGCGACGGTCGGCGCCGGTGCGCGCGTCGACGTGTCTCGACGCTGTCGTTGAAAGTTGTCGCGTTCGGCTCAGTTTCTCTTACTCTCGCGAGAGGAAGCGAAACGCGCGCGCCCGCTGCTCTAGCGGTTGCGCCCAGTGTGTGCGTGCGGTGTTTGTGCAATTGTAG
>NW_025575982.1:10000-17500 GCF_905147105.1 Pieris brassicae
GCGCAGGGCATTTTATTCAAGCCTACGCAGCCTCGGCTTTTTTGGTCGCCTTCGGCGACCAGCCTCAGCCGCTACGGCTTGCATGATGCCCGCGCTTTGGGTACGGCGGGTGAGGGCTGCTCTCCCTGCGCGCCTCCGAGCTTTTATATACACTCTAGGGGTAGGGCAGACAAGACCGCGTGGATAGTGGGGCGCTCTGATTCGGTTTTGGGTACTTTTTGGATATTCAATAAGTAAGTAAGTAAGTAAGTAAGTAAGTAAACACTCAATTCTCACTCAAGAATTACAATATAATACACAAAATTTACAACTTACAAACAATGAAATGAATGATCTTTTTCTCGTATGCATCGCAAATGATCGATACTTTCAAAATAATCTGAACCCTTACACTTAGTCAACTCAAAGTGATTGACGTTTGACATCAATTTTATGTCGGTTTTATGAAATAGATTTTGGTCGGCGGTCGGTAACGGCCATATATGTCTTATATATCAATTTGTATGAAAAAGTTTCAAAAAAAAAAAAAAAAACTCAATCAACTAAGTAAGTAAGTAAGCAAGCACTTAAGTTTCTTTTAGTGAGTACTATCTAGAATAATTAAAAATATCGACATTTAAATCGACGGTCCCTATTTGGAAGGTTAACCTATAGCCCTAATAATAATTATATTATTATGATTATGACAATGTTGATGTTGTTGCACTAGACACACCATAATAAACCATAAATAGTTTTTCTTACCAGAAGAGTTTTTATTTTTAAATATTCAATTTTAACTAGAAACGTATCGCTATCGCTAACAAAACCCCACACCACACACCACCACACGTTACACACATATACTTGACAGAGTAGATACTATCTACATATCTATCGACAGAGTTGTAGATATCGTGCCGTTGAACGGCATCTTGTCGCGTCGCGTGGCGATCTTGTACGAGAAACATTTTCCTCTGACATTGTATCGGAATAATTATTATAATTCATTATTATACATACATACATACATACATACATACATACATACATACATACATATTATTAATAAATTAATTGTTTTTTTTTTCTTCAAATAAACCCACATTGCCATTTCTCTGAGCGTGTGCTGCGAGCTTCAACGAGAAACATTCGGCGCGAAACTGTCGAGCGGCCGGCCGTCGCGCGCCGCACCTGTACGAGAAACATTTTCCTCTGACGTTGCATCGGAATAATTATTATAATTCATTATTATACATACATACATACATACATACATACATATTATTAATAAATTAATTGTTTTTTTTTTTTTTTTTTTTTTCTTCAAATAAACCCACATTGCCATTTCTCTGAGCGTGTGCTGCGAGCTTCAACGAGAAACATTCGGCGCGAAACTGTCGAGCGGCCGGCCGTCGCGCGCCGCACCTGTACGAGAAACATTTTCCTCTGACGTTGCATCGGAATAATTATTATAATTCATTATTATACATACATACATACATACATACATACATACATATTATTAATAAATATAATTGTTTTTTTTGTTTTTTCTTTTCTTCAAATAAACCCACATTGCCATTTCTCTGAGCGTGTGCTGCGAGCTTCAACGAGAAACATTCGGCGCGAAACTGTCGAGCGGCCGGCCGTCGCGCGCCGCACCTGTACGAGAAACATTTTCCTCTGACGTTGCATCGGAATAATTATTATAATTCATTATTATACATACATACATACATACATACATACATATTATTAATAAATTAATTGTTTTTTTTTTTTTTTTTTTTTTCTTCAAATAAACCCACATTGCCATTTCTCTGAGCGTGTGCTGCGAGCTTCAACGAGAAACATTCGGCGCGAAACTGTCGAGCGGCCGGCCGTCGCGCGCCGCACCTGTACGAGAAACATTTTCCTCTGACGTTGCATCGGAATAATTATTATAATTCATTATTATACATACATACATACATACATACATACATACATACATATTATTAATAAATATAATTGTTTTTTTTGTTTTTTCTTTTCTTCAAATAAACCCACATTGCCATTTCTCTGAGCGTGTGCTGCGAGCTTCAACGAGAAACATTCGGCGCGAAACTGTCGAGCGGCCGGCCGTCGCGCGCCGCACCTGTACGAGAAACATTTTCCTCTGACGTTGCATCGGAATAATTATTATAATTCATTATTATACATACATACATACATACATACATACATACATATTATTAATAAATTAATTGTTTTTTTTTTCTTCAAATAAACCCACATTGCCATTTCTCTGAGCGTGTGCTGCGAGCTTCAACGAGAAACATTCGGCGCGAAACTGTCGAGCGGCCGGCCGTCGCGCGCCGCACCTGTACGAGAAACATTTTCCTCTGACGTTGCATCGGAATAATTATTATAATTCATTATTATACATACATACATACATACATATTATTAATAAATATAATTGTTTTTTTTGTTTTTTCTTTTCTTCAAATAAACCCACATTGCCATTTCTCTGAGCGTGTGCTGCGAGCTTCAACGAGAAACATTCGGCGCGAAACTGTCGAGCGGCCGGCCGTCGCGCGCCGCACCTGTACGAGAAACATTTTCCTCTGACGTTGCATCGGAATAATTATTATAATTCATTATTATACATACATACATACATACATACATACATACATACATATTATTAATAAATATAATTGTTTTTTTTGTTTTTTCTTTTCTTCAAATAAACCCACATTGCCATTTCTCTGAGCGTGTGCTGCGAGCTTCAACGAGAAACATTCGGCGCGAAACTGTCGAGCGGCCGGCCGTCGCGCGCCGCACCTGTACGAGAAACATTTTCCTCTGACGTTCCATCGGAATAATTATTATAATTCATTATTATACTTACATACATACATACATACATACATACATACATATTATTAATAAATATAATTGTTTTTTTTGTTTTTTCTTTTCTTCAAATAAACCCACATTGCCATTTCTCTGAGCGTGTGCTGCGAGCTTCAACGAGAAACATATCTATCAATACAAATGTCTATTCAAAAAAAAGAAAACAAACAAAATCATATCAGTCAATAAAATAAATAATAATATTTTTTTACTACTACTACTAGTACTACTACGTGCTACTACTGCACGCCAATACACATACATAATAAAATGAAAAATCGTCTCTCTCTCGCTCGCTCTACGAGAAACATTCGACGTCCGCTCCAATGCCGACGCGGACTATTGCTCTCGGTATAGATGTGGAGCGAAACAGTCGTGCGCACAGCGTCGACTCGTTCTCGTTGCCGCGCGTCGTTCGTCTCAAATAGACACGAACGACGGACGAGAGAGAATAGAATGTGTTCTTGTTTTTGTGTTTGTGCGAAGTGTGAGAATATTATATACATATATTCGCGCATGGATGATATAGATATGGGTATGGATTTTCGGAGGAAATTATATCAAATTCGTATTTCGAATGCGAGACCGCCGAGATCTTTCCCAGCTCTCTCTCTCTCTGTGTGTGTGGTGTATAGTACATTTTATATATCTCTCTTGTGTCAACACAAAATAACAAAGAATATACATACTACTCCTCCTCATATTTTATATAATATAATATAAAATTATATTATAGCACCGCGTTCGCAGACCGTATGGTGATGTTACCAATCGACCAAGATTTGGGACCGTCTCCCCCGGTGTTATCTGTGATGTTAAAAGAATACGCTTCTAGGCACACCTCAACGCAGGGCGCCTAGCGTGTTCGACACGTGCGCGGTCGCCACGGCGACCGTATATGTAAAGAATGTATAAAAGAGGACGCACACGCGCCCATCGTCGAAACGGTGTGCGCAGCGTCGTGTTGGAATTTATCCCTCAAGCTCCGGGCGTTGATCGTATCTAGTGCGAATCATGCGTGTGTGTGCGCATGTAATTGCCAGCCGAGTTTTAATATGTTTACAATAACGTATTGAATAAAAATTGAGAAGTTGCGTTTAGATGAATGTTCAATTTTCAAATTGTCACAACATCGATTCCCGCCCGCGGGGTCGTGTTCGTTGCAGTTTTATGTCCCTCACAGTGGTCGAGCATCGTTGTACATCACCTCGTTGCGAGATCGTGACGGGACGGCCGCTCGTAGACCGGTCAAAGTTAGTCTATCGATATGAAGCGCGAACGTCGCGTCGCGTGCAAATTCGACGCGTTACGTTCACGCGTGTCGAGAAGGCGCGCGCGCAAGCGCGCGCCCCTCGACGCCGCCGAGCCAGCGGCTCGCCGAAGCCGCGTGACCGCGGTGTAGGCGTGTCGTTTGCGTAAGCAGCTCCCTGGTTGATCCTGCCAGTAGTTATATGCTTGTCTCAAAGATTAAGCCATGCATGTCTCAGTGCAAGCCGTATTAAGGCGATACCGCGAATGGCTCAATATATCAGTTTTGGTTCCTTAGATCTTACTCAGTTACTTGGATAACTGTGGTAATTCTAGAGCTAATACATGCAATCAGAACTCTGACCAGTGATGGGATGAGTGCTTTTATTAGATCAAAACCAATCGGCGGAGGGCCATGCGTCCGAAGTCGTTAATTTTGATGAATCTGGATAACTTTTGCCGATCGCACGGTCCAGTACCGGCGACGCATCTTTCAAATGTCTGCCTTATCAACTTTCGATGGTAGTTTCTGCGACTACCATGGTTGTCACGGGTAACGGGGAATCAGGGTTCGATTCCGGAGAGGGAGCCTGAGAAACGGCTACCACATCCAAGGAAGGCAGCAGGCGCGCAAATTACCCACTCCCGGCACGGGGAGGTAGTGACGAAAAATAACGATACGGGACTCTTACGAGGCCTCGTAATCGGAATGAGTACACTTTAAATATTTTAACGAGGAACAATTGGAGGGCAAGTCTGGTGCCAGCAGCCGCGGTAATTCCAGCTCCAATAGCGTATACTAAAATTGTTGCGGTTAAAAAGCTCGTAGTTGCATTTGTGCGCCGCGCTGTCGGTGCACCGCATCCGCGGTGATACTGACACGTCTGCGGAGCATATCGTCGGTGAGCCGGCGGTAAAACGCCGGTTCAATATCAAAATCCTATCGCGGTGCTCTTCGGTGAGTGTCGAGGTGGGCCGACAATTTTACTTTGAACAAATTAGAGTGCTCAAAGCGGGCTCAAAATGCCGCTTGAATATTTCGTGCATGGAATAATAGAATATGATCTCGGTTCTATTTTGTTGGTTTTCAGAACTCCGAGGTAATGATTAATAGGGATAACTGGGGGCATTCGTATTGCGACGTTAGAGGTGAAATTCTTGGATCGTCGCAAGACGAACATCAGCGAAAGCATTTGCCAAAGGTGTTTTCATCAATCAAGAACGAAAGTTAGAGGTTCGAAGGCGATTAGATACCGCCCTAGTTCTAACCGTAAATATGTCATCTAGCGATCCGCCGACGTTACTACAATGGCTCGGCGGGCAGCTTCCGGGAAACCAAAGATTTTGGACTCCGGGGGGAGTATGGTTGCAAAGCTGAAACTTAAAGGAATTGACGGAAGGGCACCACCAGGAGTGGAGCCTGCGGCTTAATTTGACTCAACACGGGAAATCTCACCAGGCCCGGACACCGGAAGGATTGACAGATTAACAGCTCTTTCTTGATTCGGTGGGTGGTGGTGCATGGCCGTTCTTAGTTGGTGGAGCGATTTGTCTGGTTAATTCCGGTAACGAACGAGACTCTAGCCTGCTAAATAGGCGTCGTCATTCAAGGTGTGCGCGACTCTCGGGGAGCGCAACTCACTGGCGACGTATTAAAATTCTTCTTAGAGGGACCGGCGGCTTCGAGCCGCACGAGATTGAGCAATAACAGGTCTGTGATGCCCTTAGATGTCCTGGGCCGCACGCGCGCTACACTGAAGGAATCAACATGTTCTCCCTGGCCTAGAGGCCCGGGCAACCCGTTGAAACTCCTTCGTGCTGGGGATTGGGGTTTGCAATTATCCCCCATAAACGAGGAATTCCTAGTAAGCGCGAGTCATAAGCTCGCGTTGATTACGTCCCTGCCCTTTGTACACACCGCCCGTCGCTACTACCGATTGAATGATTTAGTGAGGTCTTCGGACCGACACGCGGTGGCCTCACGGCCGTCGGCGTTGCTGGGAAGTTGACCAAACTTGATCATTTAGAGGAAGTAAAAGTCGTAACAAGGTTTCCGTAGGGGAACCTGCGGAAGGATCATTAACGTTGGTTTTTTCTTTTTGTTTTGTTGTTGTCAAAGACTCGCAAAAAAAGAAAAAAATACAAAAACACGTGAATGATACGAATCAAAATCGAATCCGAGACGGTTGACTCTCTCTCGTCGATTCGCGACGTGTGCGTTGCGACACGCTTTGATTAGCGTTCGCTATCGCCTATTGATACTTTGAAATAATATTTTAATTTTTGTGTACAACCACGCAAATAAAAGAGATTTTCTTTCTTTTCGTTTGTCGTACACGTTAATGATAAGTATTATTTTCAAATTTTTTTGTTTAATTTTTTCGCACCTTTTATATTTTCTCATACAAAAACACACACAAAAACAAAACGATTACCCTGAACGGTGGATCACTTGGCTCGCGGGTCGATGAAGAACGCAGTTAACTGCGCGTCATAGTGTGAACTGCAGGACACATTTGAACATCGACATTTCGAACGCACATTGCGGTCCGTGGAGAAATATCCAGGACCACTCCTGTCTGAGGGCCGGCTGCATAAAAACAAAAAGCCACACTGTTCGCGTGACGAGCGGCGATCGCTGCGACTCCGGTCGTAGCGCCGCATCTCTGTCGCGCGTGCAATTGACGGTTTCGCTAGGCCGCCGAGCGGCCGAACGATCCGTTCGAATATATGTTCGATTACGACTCGTCATCCGTATTGGCCGTGTTAAGCCACGTCTATACGATACTTTTGTCGCACAAATAAATTCTCCCCGCCGCACCGTGTCTCCCGCGGCACGGGTGCGCGTCGAGTCTTTACGCAACGACAACGACAACGACGACAACGACGTTCGCGTTTACGCGTCGCGCGTGTTTGCTCGCATCGTCCCGGTCCCGCATGGCGATCGCGCGACGGTCGGCGCCGGTGCGCGCGTCGACGTGTCTCGACGCTGTCGTTGAAAGTTGTCGCGTTCGGCTCAGTTTCTCTTACTCTCGCGAGAGGAAGCGAAACGCGCGCGCCCGCTGCTCTAGCGGTTGCGCCCAGTGTGTGCGTGCGGTGTTTGTGCAATTGTAGTGTGTACGAAATTATTGTGACGTGTGTTCTTAAAACGGACGGAACGATGCCGTCGTTAACGAACAACAACAGAAGAACCGCTTGGTGGTGTGCGATTGATTGATTTCGCGCAACGCGACATCTATGTGTCGCCACCACCACGCTGTTCGCAAGGTGCCGCGCCGCTTTCGTGCGAGCGCATATAATGTAGGCGGACTCGACGTCCGGAGGGCGCGTGGCGTCGTCGACGCGCTTGTAAAAATAGCGTGTCGCGTA
>NW_025575982.1:22500-27068 GCF_905147105.1 Pieris brassicae
AAACACTCAATTCTCACTCAAGAATTACAATATAATACACAAAATTTACAACTTACAAACAATGAAATGAATGATCTTTTTCTCGTATGCATCGCAAATGATCGATACTTTCAAAATAATCTGAACCCTTACACTTAGTCAACTCAAAGTGATTGACGTTTGACATCAATTTTATGTCGGTTTTATGAAATAGATTTTGGTCGGCGGTCGGTAACGGCCATATATGTCTTATATATCAATTTGTATGAAAAAGTTTAAAAAAAAAAAAAAAAAACTCAATCAACTAAGTAAGTAAGTAAGCAAGCACTTAAGTTTCTTTTAGTGAGTACTATCTAGAATAATTAAAAATATCGACATTTAAATCGACGGTCCCTATTTGGAAGGTTAACCTATAGCCCTAATAATAATTATATTATTATGATTATGACAATGTTGATGTTGTTGCACTAGACACACCATAATAAACCATAAATAGTTTTTCTTACCAGAAGAGTTTTTATTTTTAAATATTCAATTTTAACTAGAAACGTATCGCTATCGCTAACAAAACCCCACACCACACACCACCACACGTTACACACATATACTTGACAGAGTAGATACTATCTACATATCTATCGACAGAGTTGTAGATATCGTGCCGTTGAACGGCATCTTGTCGCGTCGCGTGGCGATCTTGTACGAGAAACATTTTCCTCTGACATTGTATCGGAATAATTATTATAATTCATTATTATACATACATACATACATACATACATACATACATATTATTAATAAATATAATTGTTTTTTTTGTTTTTTCTTTTCTTCAAATAAACCCACATTGCCATTTCTCTGAGCGTGTGCTGCGAGCTTCAACGAGAAACATTCGGCGCGAAACTGTCGAGCGGCCGGCCGTCGCGCGCCGCACCTGTACGAGAAACATTTTCCTCTGACGTTGCATCGGAATAATTATTATAATTCATTATTATACATACATACATACATACATACATACATACATACATATTATTAATAAATATAATTGTTTTTTTTGTTTTTTCTTTTCTTCAAATAAACCCACATTGCCATTTCTCTGAGCGTGTGCTGCGAGCTTCAACGAGAAACATTCGGCGCGAAACTGTCGAGCGGCCGGCCGTCGCGCGCCGCACCTGTACGAGAAACATTTTCCTCTGACGTTGCATCGGAATAATTATTATAATTCATTATTATACATACATACATACATACATACATACATACATACATATTATTAATAAATATAATTGTTTTTTTTGTTTTTTCTTTTCTTCAAATAAACCCACATTGCCATTTCTCTGAGCGTGTGCTGCGAGCTTCAACGAGAAACATATCTATCAATACAAATGTCTATTCAAAAAAAAGAAAACAAACAAAATCATATCAGTCAATAAAATAAATAATAATATTTTTTTACTACTACTACTAGTACTACTACGTGCTACTACTGCACGCCAATACACATACATAATAAAATGAAAAATCGTCTCTCTCTCGCTCGCTCTACGAGAAACATTCGACGTCCGCTCCAATGCCGACGCGGACTATTGCTCTCGGTATAGATGTGGAGCGAAACAGTCGTGCGCACAGCGTCGACTCGTTCTCGTTGCCGCGCGTCGTTCGTCTCAAATAGACACGAACGACGGACGAGAGAGAATAGAATGTGTTCTTGTTTTTGTGTTTGTGCGAAGTGTGAGAATATTATATACATATATTCGCGCATGGATGATATAGATATGGGTATGGATTTTCGGAGGAAATTATATCAAATTCGTATTTCGAATGCGAGACCGCCGAGATCTTTCCCAGCTCTCTCTCTCTCTGTGTGTGTGGTGTATAGTACATTTTATATATCTCTCTTGTGTCAACACAAAATAACAAAGAATATACATACTACTCCTCCTCATATTTTATATAATATAATATAAAATTATATTATAGCCCCGCGTTCGCAGACCGTATGGTGATGTTACCAATCGACCAAGATTTGGGACCGTCTCCCCCGGTGTTATCTGTGATGTTAAAAGAATACGCTTCTAGGCACACCTCAACGCAGGGCGCCTAGCGTGTTCGACACGTGCGCGGTCGCCACGGCGACCGTATATGGAAAGAATGTATAAAAGAGGACGCACACGCGCCCATCGTCGAAACGGTGTGCGCAGCGTCGTGTTGGAATTTATCCCTCAAGCTCCGGGCGTTGATCGTATCTAGTGCGAATCATGCGTGTGTGTGCGCATGTAATTGCCAGCCGAGTTTTAATATGTTTACAATAACGTATTGAATAAAAATTGAGAAGTTGCGTTTAGATGAATGTTCAATTTTCAAATTGTCACAACATCGATTCCCGCCCGCGGGGTCGTGTTCGTTGCAGTTTTATGTCCCTCACAGTGGTCGAGCATCGTTGTACATCACCTCGTTGCGAGATCGTGACGGGACGGCCGCTCGTAGACCGGTCAAAGTTAGTCTATCGATATGAAGCGCGAACGTCGCGTCGCGTGCAAATTCGACGCGTTACGTTCACGCGTGTCGAGAAGGCGCGCGCGCAAGCGCGCGCCCCTCGACGCCGCCGAGCCAGCGGCTCGCCGAAGCCGCGTGACCGCGGTGTAGGCGTGTCGTTTGCGTAAGCAGCTCCCTGGTTGATCCTGCCAGTAGTTATATGCTTGTCTCAAAGATTAAGCCATGCATGTCTCAGTGCAAGCCGTATTAAGGCGATACCGCGAATGGCTCAATATATCAGTTTTGGTTCCTTAGATCTTACTCAGTTACTTGGATAACTGTGGTAATTCTAGAGCTAATACATGCAATCAGAACTCTGACCAGTGATGGGATGAGTGCTTTTATTAGATCAAAACCAATCGGCGGGGGGCCATGCGTCCGAAGTCGTTAATTTTGATGAATCTGGATAACTTTTGCCGATCGCACGGTCCAGTACCGGCGACGCATCTTTCAAATGTCTGCCTTATCAACTTTCGATGGTAGTTTCTGCGACTACCATGGTTGTCACGGGTAACGGGGAATCAGGGTTCGATTCCGGAGAGGGAGCCTGAGAAACGGCTACCACATCCAAGGAAGGCAGCAGGCGCGCAAATTACCCACTCCCGGCACGGGGAGGTAGTGACGAAAAATAACGATACGGGACTCTTACGAGGCCTCGTAATCGGAATAAGTACACTTTAAATATTTTAACGAGGAACAATTGGAGGGCAAGTCTGGTGCCAGCAGCCGCGGTAATTCCAGCTCCAATAGCGTATACTAAAATTGTTGCGGTTAAAAAGCTCGTAGTTGCATTTGTGCGCCGCGCTGTCGGTGCACCGCATCCGCGGTGATACTGACACGTCTGCGGAGCATATCGTCGGTGAGCCGGCGGTAAAACGCCGGTTCAATATCAAAATCCTATCGCGGTGCTCTTCGGTGAGTGTCGAGGTGGGCCGACAATTTTACTTTGAACAAATTAGAGTGCTCAAAGCGGGCTCAAAATGCCGCTTGAATATTTCGTGCATGGAATAATAGAATATGATCTCGGTTCTATTTTGTTGGTTTTCAGAACTCCGAGGTAATGATTAATAGGGATAACTGGGGGCATTCGTATTGCGACGTTAGAGGTGAAATTCTTGGATCGTCGCAAGACGAACATCAGCGAAAGCATTTGCCAAAGGTGTTTTCATCAATCAAGAACGAAAGTTAGAGGTTCGAAGGCGATTAGATACCGCCCTAGTTCTAACCGTAAATATGTCATCTAGCGATCCGCCGACGTTACTACAATGGCTCGGCGGGCAGCTTCCGGGAAACCAAAGATTTTGGACTCCGGGGGGAGTATGGTTGCAAAGCTGAAACTTAAAGGAATTGACGGAAGGGCACCACCAGGAGTGGAGCCTGCGGCTTAATTTGACTCAACACGGGAAATCTCACCAGGCCCGGACACCGGAAGGATTGACAGATTAACAGCTCTTTCTTGATTCGGTGGGTGGTGGTGCATGGCCGTTCTTAGTTGGTGGAGCGATTTGTCTGGTTAATTCCGGTAACGAACGAGACTCTAGCCTGCTAAATAGGCGTCGTCATTCAAGGTGTGCGCGACTCTCGGGGAGCGCAACTCACTGGCGACGTATTAAAATTCTTCTTAGAGGGACCGGCGGCTTCGAGCCGCACGAGATTGAGCAATAACAGGTCTGTGATGCCCTTAGATGTCCTGGGCCGCACGCGCGCTACACTGAAGGAATCAACATGTTCTCCCTGGCCTAGAGGCCCGGGCAACCCGTTGAAACTCCTTCGTGCTGGGGATTGGGGTTTTGCAATTATCCCCCATAAACGAGGAATTCCTAGTAAGCGCGAGTCATAAGCTCGCGTTGATTACGTCCCTGCCCTTTGTACACACCGCCCGTCGCTACTACCGATTGAATGATTTAGTGAGGTCTTCGGACCGACACGCGGTGGCCTCACGGCCGTCGGCGTTGCTGGGAAGTTGACCAAACTTGATCATTTAGAGGAAGTAAAAGTCGTAACAAGGTTTCCGTAGGGGAACCTGCGGAAGGATCATTAACGTTGGTTTT
>NW_025575983.1:0-27028 GCF_905147105.1 Pieris brassicae
TTATGAAACGAATAACTGTATGTAGAAGAGAGTGCCTGCGTCTGGCTATGCTCTCGGAGTGTAACTCCCATGATTTAGTTAATCGTTATGAAACGAATAACTGTATGTAGTAGAGAGTGCCTGCGTCTGGCTATGCTCTCGGAGTGTAACTCCCATGATTTAGTTAATCGTTATGAAACGAATAACTGTATGTAGAAGAGAGTGCCTGCGTCTGGCTATGCTCTCGGAGTGTAACTCCCATGATTTAGTTAATCGTTATGAAACGAATAACTGTATGTAGAAGAGAGTGCCTGCGTCTGGCTATGCTCTCGGAGTGTAACTCCCATGATTTAGTTAATCGTTATGAAACGAATAACTGTATGTAGTAAGAGAGTGCCTGCGTCTGGCTATGCTCTCGGAGTGTAACTCCCATTATTTAGTTAATCGTTATGAAACGAATAACTGTATGTAGAAGAGAGTGCCTGCGTCTGGCTTTGCTCTCGGAGTGTAACTCCCATGATTTAGTTAATCGTTATGAAACGAATAACTGTATGTAGAAGAGAGTGCCTACGTCTGGCTATGTATGCTCTCGGAGTGTAACTCCCATGATTTAGTTAATCGTTATGAAACGAATAACTGTATGTAGAAGAGAGTGCCTGCGTCTGGCTATGCTCTCGGAGTGTAACTCCCATGATTTAGTTAATCGTTATGAAACGAATTACTGTATGTAGAAGAGAGTGCCTGCGTGTGGCTATGCTCTCGGAGTGTAACTCCCATTATTTAGTTAATCGTTATGAAACGAATAACTGTATGTAGAAGAGAGTGCCTACGTCTAGCTATGTATGCTCTCGGAGTGTAACTCCATGATTTAGTTAATCGTTATGAAACGAATAACTGTATGTAGAAGAGAGTGCCTACGTCTGGCTATGTATGCTCTCGGAGTGTAACTCCCATGATTTAGTTAATCGTTATGAAACGAATAACTGTATGTAGAAGAGAGTGCCTGCGTCTGGCTATGCTCTCGGAGTGTAACTCCCATGATTTAGTTAATCGTTATGAAACGAATAACTGTATGTTGAAGAGAGTGCCTACGTCTGGCTATGTATGCTCTCGGAGTGTAACTCCCATGATTTAGTTAATCGTTATGAAATGAATAACTGTATGTAGAAGAGAGTGCCTGCGTCTGGCTATGCTCTCGGAGTGTAACTCCCATGATTTAGTTAATCGTTATGAAACGAATAACTGTATGTAGAAGAGAGTGCCTGCGTCTGGCTATGCTCTCGGAGTGTAACTCCCATGATTTAGTTAATCGTTATGAAACGAATAACTGTATGTAGAAGAGAGTGCCTGCGTCTGGCTATGCTCTCGGAGTGTAACTCCCCATGATTTAGTTAATCGTTATGAAACGAATAACTGTATGTAGAAGAGAGTGCCTGCGTCTGGCTATGCTCTCGGAGTGTAACTCCCATGATTTAGTTAATCGTTATGAAACGAATAACTGTATGTAGAAGAGAGTGCCTGCGTCTGGCTATGCTCTCGGAGTGTAACTCCCATGATTTAGTTAATCGTTATGAAAACGAATAAACTGTATGTAGTAGAGAGTGCCTGCGTCTGGCTATGCTCTCGGAGTGTAACTCCCATTATTTAGTTAATCGTTATGAAACGAATAACTGTATGTAGAAGAGAGTGCCTGCGTCTGGCTTTGCTCTCGGAGTGTAACTCCCATGATTTAGTTAATCGTTATGAAACGAATAACTGTATGTAGAAGAGAGTGCCTACGTCTGGCTATGTATGCTCTCGGAGTGTAACTCCCATGATTTAGTTAATCGTTATGAAACGAATAACTGTATGTAGAAGAGAGTGCCTGCGTCTGGCTATGCTCTCGGAGTGTAACTCCCATGATTTAGTTAATCGTTATGAAACGAATTACTGTATGTAGAAGAGAGTGCCTGCGTCTGGCTATGCTCTCGGAGTGTAACTCCCATTATTTAGTTAATCGTTATGAAACGAATAACTGTATGTAGAAGAGAGTGCCTACGTCTAGCTATGTATGCTCTCGGAGTGTAACTCCCATGATTTAGTTAATCGTTATGAAACGAATAACTGTATGTAGAAGAGAGTGCCTACGTCTGGCTATGTATGCTCTCGGAGTGTAACTCCCATGATTTAGTTAATCGTTATGAAACGAATAACTGTATGTAGAAGAGAGTGCCTGCGTCTGGCTATGCTCTCGGAGTGTAACTCCCATGATTTAGTTAATCGTTATGAAACGAATAACTGTATGTTGAAGAGAGTGCCTACGTCTGGCTATGTATGCTCTCGGAGTGTAACTCCCATGATTTAGTTAATCGTTATGAAATGAATAACTGTATGTAGAAGAGAGTGCCTGCGTCTGGCTATGCTCTCGGAGTGTAACTCCCATGATTTAGTTAATCGTTATGAAACGAATAACTGTATGTAGAAGAGAGTGCCTGCGTCTGGCTATGCTCTCGGAGTGTAACTCCCATGATTTAGTTAATCGTTATGAAACGAATAACTGTATGTTGAAGAGAGTGCCTGCGTCTGGCTATGCTCTCGGAGTGTAACTCCCATGATTTAGTTAATCGTTATGAAACGAATAACTGTATGTAGAAGAGAGTGCCTGCGTCTGGCTATGCTCTCGGAGTGTAACTCCCATGATTTAGTTAATCGTTATGAAACGAATAACTGTATGTTGAAGAGAGTGCCTGCGTCTGGCTATGCTCTCGGAGTGTAACTCCCATGATTTAGTTAATCGTTATGAAACGAATAACTGTATGTAGAAGAGAGTGCCTGCGTCTGGCTATGCTCTCGGAGTGTAACTCCCATGATTTAGTTAATCGTTATGAAACGAATAACTGTATGTTGAAGAGAGTGCCTGCGTCTGGCTATGCTCTCGGAGTGTAACTCCCATGATTTAGTTAATCGTTATGAAACGAATAACTGTATGTTGAAGAGAGTGCCTGCGTCTGGCTATGCTCTCGGAGTGTAACTCCCATGATTTAGTTAATCGTTATGAAACGAATAACTGTATGTTGAAGAGAGTGCCTGCGTCTGGCTATGCTCTCGGAGTGTAACTCCCATGATTTAGTTAATCGTTATGAAACGAATAACTGTATGTAGAAGAGAGTGCCTGCGTCTGGCTATGCTCTCGGAGTGTAACTCCCATGATTTAGTTAATCGTTATGAAACGAATAACTGTATGTAGAAGAGAGTGCCTGCGTCTGGCTATGCTCTCGGAGTGTAACTCCCATGATTTAGTTAATCGTTATGAAACGAATAACTGTATGTAGAAGAGAGTGCCTACGTCTGGCTATGTATGCTCTCGGAGTGTAACTCCCATGATTTAGTTAATCGTTATGAAACGAATAACTGTATGTAGAAGAGAGTGCCTGCGTCTGGCTATGCTCTCGGAGTGTAACTCCCATGATTTAGTTAATCGTTATGAAACGAATAACTGTATGTTGAAGAGAGTGCCTACGTCTGGCTATGTATGCTCTCGGAGTGTAACTCCCATGATTTAGTTAATCGTTATGAAATGAATAACTCTATGTAGAAGAGAGTGCCTGCGTCTGGCTATGCTCTCGGAGTGTAACTCCCATAATTTAGTTAATCGTTATGAAACGAATAACTGTATGTTGAAGAGAGTGCCTGCGTCTGGCTATGCTCTCGGAGTGTAACTCCCATGATTTAGTTAATCGTTATGAAACGAATAACTGTATGTAGAAGAGAGTGCCTGAGTCTGGCTATGCTCTCGGAGTGTAACTCCCATGATTTAGTTAATCGTTATGAAACGAATAACTGTATGTTGAAGAGAGTGCCTGCGTCTGGCTATGCTCTCGGAGTGTAACTCCCATGATTTAGTTAATCGTTATGAAACGAATAACTGTATGTTGAAGAGAGTGCCTGCGTCTGGCTATGCTCTCGGAGTGTAACTCCCATGATTTAGTTAATCGTTATGAAACGAATAACTGTATGTTGAAGAGAGTGCCTGCGTCTGGCTATGCTCTCGGAGTGTAACTCCCATGATTTAGTTAATCGTTATGAAACGAATAACTGTATGTTGAAGAGAGTGCCTGCGTCTGGCTATGCTCTCGGAGTGTAACTCCCATGATTTAGTTAATCGTTATGAAACGAATAACTGTATGTAGAAGAGAGTGCCTGCGTCTGGCTATGCTCTCGGAGTGTAACTACCATGATTTAGTTAATCGTTATGAAACGAATAACTGTATGTTGAAGAGAGTGCCTGCGTCTGGCTATGCTCTCGGAGTGTAACTCCCATGATTTAGTTAATCGTTATGAAACGAATAACTGTATGTAGAAGAGAGTGCCTGCGTCTGGCTATGCTCTCGGAGTGTAACTCCCATGATTTAGTTAATCGTTATGAAACGAATAACTGTATGTTGAAGAGAGTGCCTGCGTCTGGCTATGCTCTCGGAGTGTAACTCCCATGATTTAGTTAATCGTTATGAAACGAATAACTGTATGTTGAAGAGAGTGCCTGCGTCTGGCTATGCTCTCGGAGTGTAACTCCCATGATTTAGTTAATCGTTATGAAACGAATAACTGTATGTAGAAGAGAGTGCCTGCGTCTGGCTATGCTCTCGGAGTGTAACTCCCATGATTTAGTTAATCGTTATAAAACGAATAACTGTATGTTGAAGAGAGTGCCTGCGTCTGGCTATGCTCTCGGAGTGTAACTCCCATGATTTAGTTAATCGTTACGAAACGAATAACTGTATGTAGAAGAGAGTGCCTGCGTCTGGCTATGCTCTCGGAGTGTAACTCCCATGATTTAGTTAATCGTTTTGAAACGAATAACTGTATGTTGAAGAGAGTGCCTGCGTCTGGCTATGCTCTCGGAGTGTAACTCCCATGATTTAGTTAATCGTTATGAAACGAATAACTGTATGTTGAAGAGAGTGCCTGCGTCTGGCTATGCTCTCGGAGTGTAACTCCCATGATTTAGTTAATCGTTATGAAACGAATAACTGTATGTTGAAGAGAGTGCCTGCGTCTGGCTATGCTCTCGGAGTGTAACTCCCATGATTTAGTTAATCGTTATGAAACGAATAACTGTATGTTGAAGAGAGTGCCTGCGTCTGGCTATGCTCTCGGAGTGTAACTCCCATGATTTAGTTAATCGTTATGAAACGAATAACTGTATGTTGAAGAGAGTGCCTGCGTCTGGCTATGCTCTCGGAGTGTAACTCCCATGATTTAGTTAATCGTTATGAAACGAATAACTGTATGTTGAAGAGAGTGCCTGCGTCTGGCTATGCTCTCGGAGTGTAACTCCCATGATTTAGTTAATCGTTATGAAACGAATAACTGTATGTAGAAGAGAGTGCCTGCGTCTGGCTATGCTCTCTGAGTGTAACTCCCATGATTTAGTTAATCGTTATGAAACGAATAACTGTATGTTGAAGAGAGTGCCTGCGTCTGGCTATGCTCTCGGAGTGTAACTCCCATGATTTAGTTAATCGTTATGAAACGAATAACTGTATGTAGAAGAGAGTGCCTGCGTCTGGCTATGCTCTCGGAGTGTAACTCCCATGATTTAGTTAATCGTTATGAAACGAATAACTGTATGTAGAAGAGAGTGCCTGCGTCTGGCTATGCTCTCGGAGTGTAACTCCCATGATTTAGTTAATCGTTATGAAACGAATAACTGTATGTTGAAGAGAGTGCCTGCGTCTGGCTATGCTCTCGGAGTGTAACTCCCATGATTTAGTTAATCGTTATGAAACGAATAACTGTATGTTGAAGAGAGTGCCTGCGTCTGGCTATGCTCTCGGAGTGTAACTCCCATGATTTAGTTAATCGTTATGAAACGAATAACTGTATGTTGAAGAGAGTGCCTGCGTCTGGCTATGCTCTCGGAGTGTAACTCCCATGATTTAGTTAATCGTTATGAAACGAATAACTGTATGTAGAAGAGAGTGCCTGCGTCTGGCTATGCTCTCGGAGTGTAACTCCCATGATTTAGTTAATCGTTATGAAACGAATAACTGTATGTAGAAGAGAGTGCCTGCGTCTGGCTATGCTCTCGGAGTGTAACTCCCATGATTTAGTTAATCGTTATGAAACGAATAACTGTATGTAGAAGAGAGTGCCTACGTCTGGCTATGTATGCTCTCGGAGTGTAACTCCCATGATTTAGTTAATCGTTATGAAACGAATAACTGTATGTAGAAGAGAGTGCCTGCGTCTGGCTATGCTCTCGGAGTGTAACTCCCATGATTTAGTTAATCGTTATGAAACGAATAACTGTATGTTGAAGAGAGTGCCTACGTCTGGCTATGTATGCTCTCGGAGTGTAACTCCCATGATTTAGTTAATCGTTATGAAATGAATAACTGTATGTAGAAGAGAGTGCCTGCGTCTGGCTATGCTCTCGGAGTGTAACTCCCATGATTTAGTTAATCGTTATGAAACGAATAACTGTATGTAGAAGAGAGTGCCTGCGTCTGGCTATGCTCTCGGAGTGTAACTCCCATGATTTAGTTAATCGTTATGAAACGAATAACTGTATGTAGAAGAGAGTGCCTGCGTCTGGCTATGCTCTCGGAGTGTAACTCCCATGATTTAGTTAATCGTTATGAAACGAATAACTGTATGTAGAAGAGAGTGCCTGCGTCTGGCTATGCTCTCGGAGTGTAACTCCCATGATTTAGTTAATCGTTATGAAACGAATAACTGTATGTAGAAGAGAGTGCCTGCGTCTGGCTATGCTCTCGGAGTGTAACTCCCATGATTTAGTTAATCGTTATGAAACGAATAACTGTATGTAGAAGAGAGTGCCTGCGTCTGGCTATGCTCTCGGAGTGTAACTCCCATGATTTAGTTAATCGTTATGAAACGAATAACTGTATGTAGAAGAGAGTGCCTACGTCTAGCTATGTATGCTCTCGGAGTGTAACTCCCATGATTTAGTTAATCGTTATGAAACGAATAACTGTATGTAGAAGAGAGTGCCTGCGTCTGGCTATGTATGCTCTCGGAGTGTAACTCCCATGATTTAGTTAATCGTTATGAAACGAATAACTGTATGTAGAAGAGAGTGCCTGCGTCTGGCTATGCTCTCGGAGTGTAACTCCCATGATTTAGTTAATCGTTATGAAACGAATAACTGTATGTTGAAGAGAGTGCCTGCGTCTGGCTATGCTCTCGGAGTGTAACTCCCATGATTTAGTTAATCGTTATGAAACGAATAACTGTATGTTGAAGAGAGTGCCTGCGTCTGGCTATGCTCTCGGAGTGTAACTCCCATGATTTAGTTAATCGTTATGAAACGAATAACTGTATGTAGAAGAGAGTGCCTGCGTCTGGCTATGCTCTCGGAGTGTAACTCCCATGATTTAGTTAATCGTTATGAAACGAATAACTGTATGTAGAAGAGAGTGCCTGCGTCTGGCTATGCTCTCGGAGTGTAACTCCCATGATTTAGTTAATCGTTATGAAACGAATAACTGTATGTAGTAGAGAGTGCCTGCGTCTGGCTATGCTCTCGGAGTGTAACTCCCATTATTTAGTTAATCGTTATGAAACGAATAACTGTATGTAGAAGAGAGTGCCTGCGTCTGGCTATGCTCTCGGAGTGTAACTCCCATGATTTAGTTAATCGTTATGAAACGAATAACTGTATGTAGAAGAGAGTGCCTGCGTCTGGCTATGCTCTCGGAGTGTAACTCCCATGATTTAGTTAATCGTTATGAAACGAATAACTGTATGTAGTAGAGAGTGCCTGCGTCTGGCTATGCTCTCGGAGTGTAACTCCCATTATTTAGTTAATCGTTATGAAACGAATAACTGTATGTAGAAGAGAGTGCCTGCGTCTGGCTTTGCTCTCGGAGTGTAACTCCCATGATTTAGTTAATCGTTATGAAACGAATAACTGTATGTAGAAGAGAGTGCCTACGTCTGGCTATGTATGCTCTCGGAGTGTAACTCCCATGATTTAGTTAATCGTTATGAAACGAATAACTGTATGTAGAAGAGAGTGCCTGCGTCTGGCTATGCTCTCGGAGTGTAACTCCCATGATTTAGTTAATCGTTATGAAACGAATTACTGTATGTAGAAGAGAGTGCCTGCGTCTGGCTATGCTCTCGGAGTGTAACTCCCATTATTTAGTTAATCGTTATGAAACGAATAACTGTATGTAGAAGAGAGTGCCTACGTCTAGCTATGTATGCTCTCGGAGTGTAACTCCCATGATTTAGTTAATCGTTATGAAACGAATAACTGTATGTAGAAGAGAGTGCCTACGTCTGGCTATGTATGCTCTCGGAGTGTAACTCCCATGATTTAGTTAATCGTTATGAAACGAATAACTGTATGTAGAAGAGAGTGCCTGCGTCTGGCTATGCTCTCGGAGTGTAACTCCCATGATTTAGTTAATCGTTATGAAACGAATAACTGTATGTTGAAGAGAGTGCCTACGTCTGGCTATGTATGCTCTCGGAGTGTAACTCCCATGATTTAGTTAATCGTTATGAAATGAATAACTGTATGTAGAAGAGAGTGCCTGCGTCTGGCTATGCTCTCGGAGTGTAACTCCCATGATTTAGTTAATCGTTATGAAACGAATAACTGTATGTAGAAGAGAGTGCCTGCGTCTGGCTATGCTCTCGGAGTGTAACTCCCATGATTTAGTTAATCGTTATGAAACGAATAACTGTATGTAGAAGAGAGTGCCTGCGTCTGGCTATGCTCTCGGAGTGTAACTCCCATGATTTAGTTAATCGTTATGAAACGAATAACTGTATGTAGAAGAGAGTGCCTGCGTCTGGCTATGCTCTCGGAGTGTAACTCCCATGATTTAGTTAATCGTTATGAAACGAATAACTGTATGTAGAAGAGAGTGCCTGCGTCTGGCTATGCTCTCGGAGTGTAACTCCCATGATTTAGTTAATCGTTATGAAACGAATAACTGTATGTAGTAGAGAGTGCCTGCGTCTGGCTATGCTCTCGGAGTGTAACTCCCATTATTTAGTTAATCGTTATGAAACGAATAACTGTATGTAGAAGAGAGTGCCTGCGTCTGGCTTTGCTCTCGGAGTGTATCTCCCATGATTTAGTTAATCGTTATGAAACGAATAACTGTATGTAGAAGAGAGTGCCTACGTCTGGCTATGTATGCTCTCGGAGTGTAACTCCCATGATTTAGTTAATCGTTATGAAACGAATAACTGTATGTAGAAGAGAGTGCCTGCGTCTGGCTATGCTCTCGGAGTGTAACTCCCATGATTTAGTTAATCGTTATGAAACGAATTACTGTATGTAGAAGAGAGTGCCTGCGTCTGGCTATGCTCTCGGAGTGTAACTCCCATTATTTAGTTAATCGTTATGAAACGAATAACTGTATGTAGAAGAGAGTGCCTACGTCTAGCTATGTATGCTCTCGGAGTGTAACTCCCATGATTTAGTTAATCGTTATGAAACGAATAACTGTATGTAGAAGAGAGTGCCTACGTCTGGCTATGTATGCTCTCGGAGTGTAACTCCCATGATTTAGTTAATCGTTATGAAACGAATAACTGTATGTAGAAGAGAGTGCCTGCGTCTGGCTATGCTCTCGGAGTGTAACTCCCATGATTTAGTTAATCGTTATGAAACGAATAACTGTATGTTGAAGAGAGTGCCTACGTCTGGCTATGTATTCTCTCGGAGTGTAACTCCCATGATTTAGTTAATCGTTATGAAATGAATAACTGTATGTAGAAGAGAGTGCCTGCGTCTGGCTATGCTCTCGGAGTGTAACTCCCATGATTTAGTTAATCGTTATGAAACGAATAACTGTATGTAGAAGAGAGTGCCTGCGTCTGGCTATGCTCTCGGAGTGTAACTCCCATGATTTAGTTAATCGTTATGAAACGAATAACTGTATGTTGAAGAGAGTGCCTGCGTCTGGCTATGCTCTCGGAGTGTAACTCCCATGATTTAGTTAATCGTTATGAAACGAATAACTGTATGTAGAAGAGAGTGCCTGCGTCTGGCTATGCTCTCGGAGTGTAACTCCCATGATTTAGTTAATCGTTATGAAACGAATAACTGTATGTTGAAGAGAGTGCCTGCGTCTGGCTATGCTCTCGGAGTGTAACTCCCATGATTTAGTTAATCGTTATGAAACGAATAACTGTATGTAGAAGAGAGTGCCTGCGTCTGGCTATGCTCTCGGAGTGTAACTCCCATGATTTAGTTAATCGTTATGAAACGAATAACTGTATGTTGAAGAGAGTGCCTGCGTCTGGCTATGCTCTCGGAGTGTAACTCCCATGATTTAGTTAATCGTTATGAAACGAATAACTGTATGTTGAAGAGAGTGCCTGCGTCTGGCTATGCTCTCGGAGTGTAACTCCCATGATTTAGTTAATCGTTATGAAACGAATAACTGTATGTTGAAGAGAGTGCCTGCGTCTGGCTATGCTCTCGGAGTGTAACTCCCATGATTTAGTTAATCGTTATGAAACGAATAACTGTATGTAGAAGAGAGTGCCTGCGTCTGGCTATGCTCTCGGAGTGTAACTCCCATGATTTAGTTAATCGTTATGAAACGAATAACTGTATGTAGAAGAGAGTGCCTGCGTCTGGCTATGCTCTCGGAGTGTAACTCCCATGATTTAGTTAATCGTTATGAAACGAATAACTGTATGTAGAAGAGAGTGCCTACGTCTGGCTATGTATGCTCTCGGAGTGTAACTCCCATGATTTAGTTAATCGTTATGAAACGAATAACTGTATGTAGAAGAGAGTGCCTGCGTCTGGCTATGCTCTCGGAGTGTAACTCCCATGATTTAGTTAATCGTTATGAAACGAATAACTGTATGTTGAAGAGAGTGCCTACGTCTGGCTATGTATGCTCTCGGAGTGTAACTCCCATGATTTAGTTAATCGTTATGAAATGAATAACTGTATGTAGAAGAGAGTGCCTGCGTCTGGCTATGCTCTCGGAGTGTAACTCCCATGATTTAGTTAATCGTTATGAAACGAATAACTGTATGTAGAAGAGAGTGCCTGCGTCTGGCTATGCTCTCGGAGTGTAACTCCCATGATTTAGTTAATCGTTATGAAACGAATAACTGTATGTAGAAGAGAGTGCCTGCGTCTGGCTATGCTCTCGGAGTGTAACTCCCATGATTTAGTTAATCGTTATGAAACGAATAACTGTATGTAGAAGAGAGTGCCTGCGTCTGGCTATGCTCTCGGAGTGTAACTCCCATGATTTAGTTAATCGTTATGAAACGAATAACTGTATGTAGAAGAGAGTGCCTGCGTCTGGCTATGCTCTCGGAGTGTAACTCCCATGATTTAGTTAATCGTTATGAAACGAATAACTGTATGTAGAAGAGAGTGCCTGCGTCTGGCTATGCTCTCGGAGTGTAACTCCCATGATTTAGTTAATCGTTATGAAACGAATAACTGTATGTAGAAGAGAGTGCCTACGTCTAGCTATGTATGCTCTCGGAGTGTAACTCCCATGATTTAGTTAATCGTTATGAAACGAATAACTGTATGTTGAAGAGAGTGCCTGCGTCTGGCTATGCTCTCGGAGTGTAACTCCCATGATTTAGTTAATCGTTATGAAACGAATAACTGTATGTTGAAGAGAGTGCCTGCGTCTGGCTATGCTCTCGGAGTGTAACTCCCATGATTTAGTTAATCGTTATGAAACGAATAACTGTATGTTGAAGAGAGTGCCTGCGTCTGGCTATGCTCTCGGAGTGTAACTCCCATGATTTAGTTAATCGTTATGAAACGAATAACTGTATGTTGAAGAGAGTGCCTGCGTCTGGCTATGCTCTCGGAGTGTAACTCCCATGATTTAGTTAATCGTTATGAAACGAATAACTGTATGTAGAAGAGAGTGCCTGCGTCTGGCTATGCTCTCGGAGTGTAACTCCCATGATTTAGTTAATCGTTATGAAACGAATAACTGTATGTAGAAGAGAGTGCCTGCGTCTGGCTATGCTCTCGGAGTGTAACTCCCATGATTTAGTTAATCGTTATGAAACGAATAACTGTATGTTGAAGAGAGTGCCTGCGTCTGGCTATGCTCTCGGAGTGTAACTCCCATGATTTAGTTAATCGTTATGAAACGAATAACTGTATGTTGAAGAGAGTGCCTGCGTCTGGCTATGCTCTCGGAGTGTAACTCCCATGATTTAGTTAATCGTTATGAAACGAATAACTGTATGTTGAAGAGAGTGCCTGCGTCTGGCTATGCTCTCGGAGTGTAACTCCCATGATTTAGTTAATCGTTATGAAACGAATAACTGTATGTTGAAGAGAGTGCCTGCGTCTGGCTATGCTCTCGGAGTGTAACTCCCATGATTTAGTTAATCGTTATGAAACGAATAACTGTATGTAGAAGAGAGTGCCTGCGTCTGGCTATGCTCTCGGAGTGTAACTCCCATGATTTAGTTAATCGTTATGAAACGAATAACTGTATGTTGAAGAGAGTGCCTGCGTCTGGCTATGCTCTCGGAGTGTAACTCCCATGATTTACTTAATCGTTATGAAACGAATAACTGTATGTTGAAGAGAGTGCCTGCGTCTGGCTATGCTCTCGGAGTGTAACTCCCATGATTTAGTTAATCGTTATGAAACGAATAACTGTATGTAGAAGAGAGTGCCTGCGTCTGGCTATGCTCTCGGAGTGTAACTCCCATGATTTAGTTAATCGTTATGAAACGAATAACTGTATGTTGAAGAGAGTGCCTGCGTCTGGCTATGCTCTCGGAGTGTAACTCCCATGATTTAGTTAATCGTTATGAAACGAATAACTGTATGTTGAAGAGAGTGCCTGCGTCTGGCTATGCTCTCGGAGTGTAACTCCCATGATTTAGTTAATCGTTATGAAACGAATAACTGTATGTAGAAGAGAGTGCCTGCGTCTGGCTATGCTCTCGGAGTGTAACTACCATGATTTAGTTAATCGTTATGAAACGAATAACTGTATGTTGAAGAGAGTGCCTGCGTCTGGCTATGCTCTCGGAGTGTAACTCCCATGATTTAGTTAATCGTTATGAAACGAATAACTGTATGTAGAAGAGAGTGCCTGCGTCTGGCTATGCTCTCGGAGTGTAACTCCCATGATTTAGTTAATCGTTATGAAACGAATAACTGTATGTTGAAGAGAGTGCCTACGTCTGGCTATGTATGCTCTCGGAGTGTAACTCCCATGATTTAGTTAATCGTTATGAAATGAATAACTGTATGTAGAAGAGAGTGCCTGCGTCTGGCTATGCTCTCGGAGTGTAACTCCCATGATTTAGTTAATCGTTATGAAACGAATAACTGTATGTAGAAGAGAGTGCCTGCGTCTGGCTATGCTCTCGGAGTGTAACTCCCATGATTTAGTTAATCGTTATGAAACGAATAACTGTATGTAGAAGAGAGTGCCTGCGTCTGGCTATGCTCTCGGAGTGTAACTCCCATGATTTAGTTAATCGTTATGAAACGAATAACTGTATGTAGAAGAGAGTGCCTGCGTCTGGCTATGCTCTCGGAGTGTAACTCCCATGATTTAGTTAATCGTTATGAAACGAATAACTGTATGTAGAAGAGAGTGCCTGCGTCTGGCTATGCTCTCGGAGTGTAACTCCCATGATTTAGTTAATCGTTATGAAACGAATAACTGTATGTAGAAGAGAGTGCCTGCGTCTGGCTATGCTCTCGGAGTGTAACTCCCATGATTTAGTTAATCGTTATGAAACGAATAACTGTATGTAGAAGAGAGTGCCTACGTCTAGCTATGTATGCTCTCGGAGTGTAACTCCCATGATTTAGTTAATCGTTATGAAACGAATAACTGTATGTAGAAGAGAGTGCCTGCGTCTGGCTATGTATGCTCTCGGAGTGTAACTCCCATGATTTAGTTAATCGTTATGAAACGAATAACTGTATGTAGAAGAGAGTGCCTGCGTCTGGCTATGCTCTCGGAGTGTAACTCCCATGATTTAGTTAATCGTTATGAAACGAATAACTGTATGTTGAAGAGAGTGCCTGCGTCTGGCTATGCTCTCGGAGTGTAACTCCCATGATTTAGTTAATCGTTATGAAACGAATAACTGTATGTTGAAGAGAGTGCCTGCGTCTGGCTATGCTCTCGGAGTGTAACTCCCATGATTTAGTTAATCGTTATGAAACGAATAACTGTATGTAGAAGAGAGTGCCTGCGTCTGGCTATGCTCTCGGAGTGTAACTCCCATGATTTAGTTAATCGTTATGAAACGAATAACTGTATGTAGAAGAGAGTGCCTGCGTCTGGCTATGCTCTCGGAGTGTAACTCCCATGATTTAGTTAATCGTTATGAAACGAATAACTGTATGTAGTAGAGAGTGCCTGCGTCTGGCTATGCTCTCGGAGTGTAACTCCCATTATTTAGTTAATCGTTATGAAACGAATAACTGTATGTAGAAGAGAGTGCCTGCGTCTGGCTATGCTCTCGGAGTGTAACTCCCATGATTTAGTTAATCGTTATGAAACGAATAACTGTATGTAGAAGAGAGTGCCTGCGTCTGGCTATGCTCTCGGAGTGTAACTCCCATGATTTAGTTAATCGTTATGAAACGAATAACTGTATGTAGTAGAGAGTGCCTGCGTCTGGCTATGCTCTCGGAGTGTAACTCCCATTATTTAGTTAATCGTTATGAAACGAATAACTGTATGTAGAAGAGAGTGCCTGCGTCTGGCTTTGCTCTCGGAGTGTAACTCCCATGATTTAGTTAATCGTTATGAAACGAATAACTGTATGTAGAAGAGAGTGCCTACGTCTGGCTATGTATGCTCTCGGAGTGTAACTCCCATGATTTAGTTAATCGTTATGAAACGAATAACTGTATGTAGAAGAGAGTGCCTGCGTCTGGCTATGCTCTCGGAGTGTAACTCCCATGATTTAGTTAATCGTTATGAAACGAATTACTGTATGTAGAAGAGAGTGCCTGCGTCTGGCTATGCTCTCGGAGTGTAACTCCCATTATTTAGTTAATCGTTATGAAACGAATAACTGTATGTAGAAGAGAGTGCCTACGTCTAGCTATGTATGCTCTCGGAGTGTAACTCCCATGATTTAGTTAATCGTTATGAAACGAATAACTGTATGTAGAAGAGAGTGCCTACGTCTGGCTATGTATGCTCTCGGAGTGTAACTCCCATGATTTAGTTAATCGTTATGAAACGAATAACTGTATGTAGAAGAGAGTGCCTGCGTCTGGCTATGCTCTCGGAGTGTAACTCCCATGATTTAGTTAATCGTTATGAAACGAATAACTGTATGTTGAAGAGAGTGCCTACGTCTGGCTATGTATGCTCTCGGAGAGTAACTCCCATGATTTAGTTAATCGTTATGAAATGAATAACTGTATGTAGAAGAGAGTGCCTGCGTCTGGCTATGCTCTCGGAGTGTAACTCCCATGATTTAGTTAATCGTTATGAAACGAATAACTGTATGTAGAAGAGAGTGCCTGCGTCTGGCTATGCTCTCGGAGTGTAACTCCCATGATTTAGTTAATCGTTATGAAACGAATAACTGTATGTAGAAGAGAGTGCCTGCGTCTGGCTATGCTCTCGGAGTGTAACTCCCATGATTTAGTTAATCGTTATGAAACGAATAACTGTATGTAGAAGAGAGTGCCTGCGTCTGGCTATGCTCTCGGAGTGTAACTCCCATGATTTAGTTAATCGTTATGAAACGAATAACTATATGTAGAAGAGAGTGCCTGCGTCTGGCTATGCTCTCGGAGTGTAACTCCCATGATTTAGTTAATCGTTATGAAACGAATAACTGTATGTAGAAGAGAGTGCCTACGTC
This sequence comes from Pieris brassicae, assembly GCF_905147105.1. Taxonomy (NCBI): domain Eukaryota; kingdom Metazoa; phylum Arthropoda; class Insecta; order Lepidoptera; family Pieridae; genus Pieris; species Pieris brassicae. The sequence goes on from NW_025575983.1 coordinate 15,814, forward strand.
TAGCTATGTATGCTCTCGGAGTGTAACTCCCATGATTTAGTTAATCGTTATGAAACGAATAACTGTATGTAGAAGAGAGTGCCTACGTCTGGCTATGTATGCTCTCGGAGTGTAACTCCCATGATTTAGTTAATCGTTATGAAACGAATAACTGTATGTAGAAGAGAGTGCCTGCGTCTGGCTATGCTCTCGGAGTGTAACTCCCATGATTTAGTTAATCGTTATGAAACGAATAACTGTATGTTGAAGAGAGTGCCTACGTCTGGCTATGTATGCTCTCGGAGTGTAACTCCCATTATTTAGTTAATCGTTATGAAACGAATAACTGTATGTAGAAGAGAGTGCCTGCGTCTGGCTTTGCTCTCGGAGTGTAACTCCCATGATTTAGTTAATCGTTATGAAACGAATAACTGTATGTAGAAGAGAGTGCCTACGTCTGGCTATGTATGCTCTCGGAGTGTAACTCCCATGATTTAGTTAATCGTTATGAAACGAATAACTGTATGTAGAAGAGAGTGCCTGCGTCTGGCTATGCTCTCGGAGTGTAACTCCCATGATTTAGTTAATCGTTATGAAACGAATTACTGTATGTAGAAGAGAGTGCCTGCGTCTGGCTATGCTCTCGGAGTGTAACTCCCATTATTTAGTTAATCGTTATGAAACGAATAACTGTATGTAGAAGAGAGTGCCTACGTCTAGCTATGTATGCTCTCGGAGTGTAACTCCCATGATTTAGTTAATCGTTATGAAACGAATAACTGTATGTAGAAGAGAGTGCCTACGTCTGGCTATGTATGCTCTCGGAGTGTAACTCCCATGATTTAGTTAATCGTTATGAAACGAATAACTGTATGTAGAAGAGAGTGCCTGCGTCTGGCTATGCTCTCGGAGTGTAACTCCCATGATTTAGTTAATCGTTATGAAACGAATAACTGTATGTTGAAGAGAGTGCCTACGTCTGGCTATGTATGCTCTCGGAGTGTAACTCCCATGATTTAGTTAATCGTTATGAAATGAATAACTGTATGTAGAAGAGAGTGCCTGCGTCTGGCTATGCTCTCGGAGTGTAACTCCCATGATTTAGTTAATCGTTATGAAACGAATAACTGTATGTAGTAGAGAGTGCCTGCGTCTGGCTATGCTCTCGGAGTGTAACTCCCATTATTTAGTTAATCGTTATGAAACGAATAACTGTATGTAGAAGAGAGTGCCTGCGTCTGGCTTTGCTCTCGGAGTGTAACTCCCATGATTTAGTTAATCGTTATGAAACGAATAACTGTATGTAGAAGAGAGTGCCTACGTCTGGCTATGTATGCTCTCGGAGTGTAACTCCCATGATTTAGTTAATCGTTATGAAACGAATAACTGTATGTAGAAGAGAGTGCCTGCGTCTGGCTATGCTCTCGGAGTGTAACTCCCATGATTTAGTTAATCGTTATGAAACGAATTACTGTATGTAGAAGAGAGTGCCTGCGTCTGGCTATGCTCTCGGAGTGTAACTCCCATTATTTAGTTAATCGTTATGAAACGAATAACTGTATGTAGAAGAGAGTGCCTACGTCTAGCTATGTATGCTCTCGGAGTGTAACTCCCATGATTTAGTTAATCGTTATGAAACGAATAACTGTATGTAGAAGAGAGTGCCTACGTCTGGCTATGTATGCTCTCGGAGTGTAACTCCCATGATTTAGTTAATCGTTATGAAACGAATAACTGTATGTAGAAGAGAGTGCCTGCGTCTGGCTATGCTCTCGGAGTGTAACTCCCATGATTTAGTTAATCGTTATGAAACGAATAACTGTATGTTGAAGAGAGTGCCTACGTCTGGCTATGCTCTCGGAGTGTAACTCCCATTATTTAGTTAATCGTTATGAAACGAATAACTGTATGTAGAAGAGAGTGCCTACGTCTAGCTATGTATGCTCTCGGAGTGTAACTCCCATGATTTAGTTAATCGTTATGAAACGAATAACTGTATGTAGAAGAGAGTGCCTGCGTCTGGCTATGCTCTCGGAGTGTAACTCCCATGATTTAGTTAATCGTTATGAAACGAATAACTGTATGTAGAAGAGAGTGCCTACGTCTGGCTATGTATGCTCTCGGAGTGTAACTCCCATGATTTAGTTAATCGTTATGAAACGAATAACTGTATGTAGAAGAGAGTGCCTGCGTCTGGCTATGCTCTCGGAGTGTAACTCCCATGATTTAGTTAATCGTTATGAAACGAATAACTGTATGTTGAAGAGAGTGCCTACGTCTGGCTATGCTCTCGGAGTGTAACTCCCATTATTTAGTTAATCGTTATGAAACGAATAACTGTATGTAGAAGAGAGTGCCTACGTCTAGCTATGTATGCTCTCGGAGTGTAACTCCCATGATTTAGTTAATCGTTATGAAACGAATAACTGTATGTAGAAGAGAGTGCCTGCGTCTGGCTATGCTCTCGGAGTGTAACTCCCATGATTTAGTTAATCGTTATGAAACGAATAACTGTATGTAGAAGAGAGTGCCTGCGTCTGGCTATGCTCTCGGAGTGTAACTCCCATGATTTAGTTAATCGTTATGAAACGAATAACTATATGTAGAAGAGAGTGCCTGCGTCTGGCTATGCTCTCGGAGTGTAACTCCCATGATTTAGTTAATCGTTATGAAACGAATAACTGTATGTAGAAGAGAGTGCCTGCGTCTGGCTATGCTCTCGGAGTGTAACTCCCATGATTTAGTTAATCGTTATGAAACGAATAACTGTATGTAGTAGAGAGTGCCTGCGTCTGGCTATGCTCTCGGAGTGTAACTCCCATTATTTAGTTAATCGTTATGAAACGAATTACTGTATGTAGTAGAGAGTGCCTGCGTCTGGCTATGCTCTCGGAGTGTAACTCCCATTATTTAGTTAATCGTTATGAAACGAATTACTGTATGTAGAAGAGAGTGCCTGCGTCTGGCTATGCTCTCGGAGTGTAACTCCCATTATTTAGTTAATCGTTATGAAACGAATAACTGTATGTAGAAGAGAGTGCCTACGTCTAGCTATGTATGCTCTCGGAGTGTAACTCCCATGATTTAGTTAATCGTTATGAAACGAATAACTGTATGTAGAAGAGAGTGCCTACGTCTGGCTATGTATGCTCTCGGAGTGTAACTCCCATGATTTAGTTAATCGTTATGAAACGAATAACTGTATGTAGAAGAGAGTGCCTGCGTCTGGCTATGCTCTCGGAGTGTAACTCCCATGATTTAGTTAATCGTTATGAAACGAATAACTGTATGTTGAAGAGAGTGCCTACGTCTGGCTATGCTCTCGGAGTGTAACTCCCATTATTTAGTTAATCGTTATGAAACGAATAACTGTATGTAGAAGAGAGTGCCTACGTCTAGCTATGTATGCTCTCGGAGTGTAACTCCCATGATTTAGTTAATCGTTATGAAACGAATAACTGTATGTAGAAGAGAGTGCCTGCGTCTGGCTATGCTCTCGGAGTGTAACTCCCATGATTTAGTTAATCGTTATGAAACGAATAACTGTATGTAGAAGAGAGTGCCTACGTCTGGCTATGTATGCTCTCGGAGTGTAACTCCCATGATTTAGTTAATCGTTATGAAACGAATAACTGTATGTAGAAGAGAGTGCCTGCGTCTGGCTATGCTCTCGGAGTGTAACTCCCATGATTTAGTTAATCGTTATGAAACGAATAACTGTATGTTGAAGAGAGTGCCTACGTCTGGCTATGCTCTCGGAGTGTAACTCCCATTATTTAGTTAATCGTTATGAAACGAATAACTGTATGTAGAAGAGAGTGCCTACGTCTAGCTATGTATGCTCTCGGAGTGTAACTCCCATGATTTAGTTAATCGTTATGAAACGAATAACTGTATGTAGAAGAGAGTGCCTGCGTCTGGCTATGCCCTCGGAGTGTAACTCCCATGATTTAGTTAATCGTTATGAAACGAATAACTGTATGTAGAAGAGAGTGCCTACGTCTAGCTATGTATGCTCTCGGAGTGTAACTCCCATGATTTAGTTAATCGTTATGAAACGAATAACTGTATGTAGAAGAGAGTGCCTGCGTCTGGCTATGTATGCTCTCGGAGTGTAACTCCCATGATTTAGTTAATCGTTATGAAACGAATAACTGTATGTAGAAGAGAGTGCCTGCGTCTGGCTATGCTCTCGGAGTGTAACTCCCATGATTTAGTTAATCGTTATGAAACGAATAACTGTATGTTGAAGAGAGTGCCTGCGTCTGGCTATGCTCTCGGAGTGTAACTCCCATGATTTAGTTAATCGTTATGAAACGAATAACTGTATGTTGAAGAGAGTGCCTGCGTCTGGCTATGCTCTCGGAGTGTAACTCCCATGATTTAGTTAATCGTTATGAAACGAATAACTGTATGTAGAAGAGAGTGCCTGCGTCTGGCTATGCTCTCGGAGTGTAACTCCCATGATTTAGTTAATCGTTATGAAACGAATAACTGTATGTAGAAGAGAGTGCCTGCGTCTGGCTATGCTCTCGGAGTGTAACTCCCATGATTTAGTTAATCGTTATGAAACGAATAACTGTATGTAGTAGAGAGTGCCTGCGTCTGGCTATGCTCTCGGAGTGTAACTCCCATTATTTAGTTAATCGTTATGAAACGAATAACTGTATGTAGAAGAGAGTGCCTGCGTCTGGCTATGCTCTCGGAGTGTAACTCCCATGATTTAGTTAATCGTTATGAAACGAATAACTGTATGTAGAAGAGAGTGCCTGCGTCTGGCTATGCTCTCGGAGTGTAACTCCCATGATTTAGTTAATCGTTATGAAACGAATAACTGTATGTAGTAGAGAGTGCCTGCGTCTGGCTATGCTCTCGGAGTGTAACTCCCATTATTTAGTTAATCGTTATGAAACGAATAACTGTATGTAGAAGAGAGTGCCTGCGTCTGGCTTTGCTCTCGGAGTGTAACTCCCATGATTTAGTTAATCGTTATGAAACGAATAACTGTATGTAGAAGAGAGTGCCTACGTCTGGCTATGTATGCTCTCGGAGTGTAACTCCCATGATTTAGTTAATCGTTATGAAACGAATAACTGTATGTAGAAGAGAGTGCCTGCGTCTGGCTATGCTCTCGGAGTGTAACTCCCATGATTTAGTTAATCGTTATGAAACGAATTACTGTATGTAGAAGAGAGTGCCTGCGTCTGGCTATGCTCTCGGAGTGTAACTCCCATTATTTAGTTAATCGTTATGAAACGAATAACTGTATGTAGAAGAGAGTGCCTACGTCTAGCTATGTATGCTCTCGGAGTGTAACTCCCATGATTTAGTTAATCGTTATGAAACGAATAACTGTATGTAGAAGAGAGTGCCTACGTCTGGCTATGTATGCTCTCGGAGTGTAACTCCCATGATTTAGTTAATCGTTATGAAACGAATAACTGTATGTAGAAGAGAGTGCCTACGTCTGGCTATGTATGCTCTCGGAGTGTAACTCCCATGATTTAGCTAATCGTTATGAAACGAATAACTGTATGTAGAAGAGAGTGCCTGCGTCTGGCTATGCTCTCGGAGTGTAACTCCCATGATTTAGTTAATCGTTATGAAACGAATAACTGTATGTAGAAGAGAGTGCCTGCGTCTGGCTATGCTCTCGGAGTGTAACTCCCATGATTTAGTTAATCGTTATGAAACGAATAACTGTATGTAGAAGAGAGTGCCTGCGTCTGGCTATGCTCTCGGAGTGTAACTCCCATGATTTAGTTAATCGTTATGAAACGAATAACTGTATGTAGAAGAGAGTGCCTACGTCTGGCAATGTATGCTCTCGGAGTGTAACTCCCATGATTTAGTTAATCGTTATGAAACGAATAACTGTATGTAGAAGAGAGTGCCTGCGTCTGGCTATGCTCTCGGAGAGTAACTCCCATGATTTAGTTAATCGTTATGAAACGAATAACTGTATGGAGAAGAGAGTGCCTGCGTCTGGCTATGCTCTCGGAGTGTAACTCCCATGATTTAGTTAATCGTTATGAAACGAATAACTGTATGTAGAAGAGAGTGCCTGCGTCTGGCTATGCTCTCGGAGTGTAACTCCCATGATTTAGTTAATCGTTATGAAACGAATAACTGTATGTAGAAGAGAGTGCCTGCGTCTGGCTATGCTCTCGGAGTGTAACTCCCATGATTTAGTTAATCGTTATGAAACGAATAACTGTATGTAGAAGAGAGTGCCTACGTCTGGCTATGTATGCTCTCGGAGTGTAACTCCCATGATTTAGTTAATCGTTATGAAACGAATAACTGTATGTAGAAGAGAGTGCCTGCGTCTGGCTATGCTCTCGGAGTGTAACTCCCATGATTTAGTTAATCGTTATGAAACGAATAACTGTATGTAGAAGAGAGTGCCTGCGTCTGGCTATGCTCTCGGAGTGTAACTCCCATGATTTAGTTAATCGTTATGAAACGAATAACTGTATGTAGAAGAGAGTGCCTACGTCTGGCTATGTATGCTCTCGGAGTGTAACTCCCATGATTTAGTTAATCGTTATGAAACGAATAACTGTATGTAGAAGAGAGTGCCTGCGTCTGGCTATGCTCTCGGAGTGTAACTCCCATGATTTAGTTAATCGTTATGAAACGAATAACTGTATGTAGAAGAGAGTGCCTACGTCTGGCTATGTATGCTCTCGGAGTGTAACTCCCATGATTTAGTTAATCGTTATGAAACGAATAACTGTATGTAGAAGAGAGTGCCTGCGTCTGGCTATGCTCTCGGAGTGTAACTCCCATGATTTAGTTAATCGTTATGAAACGAATAACTGTATGTTGAAGAGAGTGCCTACGTCTGGCTATGTATGCTCTCGGAGTGTAACTCCCATGATTTAGTTAATCGTTATGAAACGAATAACTGTATGTAGAAGAGAGTGCCTGCGTCTGGCTATGCTCTCGGAGTGTAACTCCCATGATTTAGTTAATCGTTATGAAACGAATAACTGTATGTAGAAGAGAGTGCCTGCGTCTGGCTATGCTCTCGGAGTGTAACTCCCATGATTTAGTTAATCGTTATGAAACGAATAACTGTATGTAGAAGAGAGTGCCTGCGTCTGGCTATGCTCTCGGAGTGTAACTCCCATGATTTAGTTAATCGTTATGAAACGAATAACTGTATGTAGAAGAGAGTGCCTGCGTCTGGCTATGCTCTCGGAGTGTAACTCCCATGATTTAGTTAATCGTTATGAAACGAATAACTGTATGTAGAAGAGAGTGCCTGCGTCTGGCTATGCTCTCGGAGTGTAACTCCCATGATTTAGTTAATCGTTATGAAACGAATAACTGTATGTAGAAGAGAGTGCCTGCGTCTGGCTATGCTCTCGGAGTGTAACTCCCATGATTTAGTTAATCGTTATGAAACGAATAACTGTATGTAGAAGAGAGTGCCTACGTCTAGCTATGTATGCTCTCGGAGTGTAACTCCCATGATTTAGTTAATCGTTATGAAACGAATAACTGTATGTAGAAGAGAGTGCCTGCGTCTGGCTATGTATGCTCTCGGAGTGTAACTCCCATGATTTAGTTAATCGTTATGAAACGAATAACTGTATGTAGAAGAGAGTGCCTGCGTCTGGCTATGCTCTCGGAGTGTAACTCCCATGATTTAGTTAATCGTTATGAAACGAATAACTGTATGTTGAAGAGAGTGCCTGCGTCTGGCTATGCTCTCGGAGTGTAACTCCCATGATTTAGTTAATCGTTATGAAACGAATAACTGTATGTTGAAGAGAGTGCCTGCGTCTGGCTATGCTCTCGGAGTGTAACTCCCATGATTTAGTTAATCGTTATGAAACGAATAACTGTATGTAGAAGAGAGTGCCTGCGTCTGGCTATGCTCTCGGAGTGTAACTCCCATGATTTAGTTAATCGTTATGAAACGAATAACTGTATGTAGAAGAGAGTGCCTGCGTCTGGCTATGCTCTCGGAGTGTAACTCCCATGATTTAGTTAATCGTTATGAAACGAATAACTGTATGTAGTAGAGAGTGCCTGCGTCTGGCTATGCTCTCGGAGTGTAACTCCCATTATTTAGTTAATCGTTATGAAACGAATAACTGTATGTAGAAGAGAGTGCCTGCGTCTGGCTATGCTCTCGGAGTGTAACTCCCATGATTTAGTTAATCGTTATGAAACGAATAACTGTACGTAGAAGAGAGTGCCTGCGTCTGGCTATGCTCTCGGAGTGTAACTCCCATGATTTAGTTAATCGTTATGAAACGAATAACTGTATGTAGTAGAGAGTGCCTGCGTCTGGCTATGCTCTCGGAGTGTAAACTCCCATTATTTAGTTAATCGTTATGAAACGAATAACTGTATGTAGAAGAGAGTGCCTGCGTCTGGCTATGCTCTCGGAGTGTAACTCCCATGATTTAGTTAATCGTTATGAAACGAAAAACTGTATGTAGAAGAGAGTGCCTGCGTCTGGCTATGCTCTCGGAGTGTAACTCCCATGATTTAGTTAATCGTTATGAAACGAATAACTGCATGTAGAAGAGAGTGCCTGCGTCTGGCTATGCTCTCGGAGTGTAACTCCCATGATTTAGTTAATCGTTATGAAACGAATAACTGTATGTAGAAGAGAGTGCCTACGTCTGGCTATGTATGCTCTCGGAGTGTAACTCCCATGATTTAGTTAATCGTTATGAAACGAATAACTGTATGTAGAAGAGAGTGCCTGCGTCTGGCTATGCTCTCGGAGTGTAACTCCCATGACTTAGTTAATCGTTATGAAACGAATAACTGTATGTAGAAGAGAGTGCCTGCGTCTGGCTATGCTCTCGGAGTGTAACTCCCATGATTTAGTTAATCGTTATGAAACGAATAACTGTATGTAGAAGAGAGTGCCTGCGTCTGGCTATGCTCTCGGAGTGTAACTCCCATGATTTAGTTAATCGTTATGAAACGAATAACTGTATGTAGAAGAGAGTGCCTACGTCTGGCTATGTATGCTCTCGGAGTGTAACTCCCATGATTTAGTTAATCGTTATGAAACGAATAACTGTATGTAGAAGAGAGTGCCTGCGTCTGGCTATGCTCTCGAAGTGTAACTCCCATGATTTAGTTAATCGTTATAAAACGAATAACTGTATGTAGAAGAGAGTGCCTGCGTCTGGCTATGCTCTCGGAGTGTAACTCCCATGATTTAGTTAATCGTTATGAAACGAATAACTGTATGTAGAAGAGAGTGCCTGCGTCTGGCTATGCTCTCGGAGTGTAACTCCCATGATTTAGTTAATCGTTATGAAACGAATAACTGTATGTAGAAGAGAGTGCCTGCGTCTGGCTATGCTCTCGGAGTGTAACTCCCATGATTTAGTTAATCGTTATGAAACGAATAACTGTATGTAGAAGAGAGTGCCTGCGTCTGGCTATGCTCTCGGAGTGTAACTCCCATGATTTAGTTAATCGTTATGAAACGAATAAACTGTATGTAGAAGAGAGTGCCTGCGTCTGGCTATGCTCTCGGAGTGTAACTCCCATGATTTAGTTAATCGTTATGAAACGAATAACTGTATGTAGAAGAGAGTGCCTGCGTCTGGCTATGCTCTCGGAGTGTAACTCCCATGATTAAGTTAATCGTTATGAAACGAATAACTGTATGTAGAAGAGAGTGCCTACGTCTGGCTATGTATGCTCTCGGAGTGTAACTCCCATGATTTAGTTAATCGTTATGAAACTAATAACTGTATGTAGAAGAGAGTGCCTACGTCTGGCTATGTATGCTCTCGGAGTGTAACTCCCATGATTTAGTTAATCGTTATGAAACGAATAACTGTATGTAGAAGAGAGTGCCTACGTCCTGGCTATGTATGCTCTCGGAGTGTAACTCCCATGATTTAGTTAATCGTTATGAAACGAGTAACTGTATGTAGAAGAGAGTGCCTGCGTCTGGCTATGCTCTCGGAGTGTAACTCCCATGATTTAGTTAATCGTTATGAAACGATAACTGTATGTAGAAGAGAGTGCCTACGTCTAGCTATGTATGCTCTCGGAGTGTAACTCCCATGATTTAGTTAATCGTTATGAAACGAATAACTGTATGTAGAAGAGAGTGCCTACGTCTGGCTATGTATGCTCTCGGAGTGTAACTCCCATGATTTAGTTAATCGTTATGAAACGAATAACTGTATGTAGAAGAGAGTGCCTACGTCTGGCTATGTATGCTCTCGGAGTGTAACTCCCATGATTTAGTTAATCGTTATGAAACGAGTAACTGTATGTAGAAGAGAGTGCCTGCGTCTGGCTATGCTCTCGGAGTGTAACTCCCATGATTTAGTTAATCGTTATGAAACGAATAACTGTATGTAGAAGAGAGTGCCTGCGTCTGGCTATGCTCTCGGAGTGTAACTCCCATGATTTAGTTAATCGTTATGAAACGAATAACTGTATGTAGAAGAGAGTGCCTGCGTCTGGCTATGCTCTCGGAGTGTAACTCCCATGATTTAGTTAATCGTTATGAAACGAATAACTGTATGTAGAAGAGAGTGCCTGCGTCTGGCTATGCTCTCGGAGTGTAACTCCCATGATTTAGTTAATCGTTATGAAACGAATAACTGTATGTAGAAGAGAGTGCCTGCGTCTGGCTATGCTCTCGGAGTGTAATTCCCATGATTTAGTTAATCGTTATGAAACGAATAACTGTATGTAGAAGAGAGTGCCTGCGTCTGGCTATGCTCTCGGAGTGTAACTCCCATGATTTAGTTAATCGTTATGAAACGAATAACTGTATGTAGAAGAGAGTGCCTACGTCTGGCTATGCTCTCGGAGTGTAACTCCCATGATTTAGTTAATCGTTATGAAACGAATAACTGTATGTAGAAGAGAGTGCCTGCGTCTGGCTATGCTCTCGGAGAGTAACTCCCATGAGTTAGTTAATCGTTATGAAACGAATAACTGTATGTAGAAGAGAGTGCCTGCGTCTGGCTATGCTCTCGGAGTGTAACTCCCATGATTTAGTTAATCGTTATGAAACGAATAACTGTATGTAGAAGAGAGTGCTTGCGTCTGGCTATGCTCTCGGAGTGTAACTCCCATGATTTAGTTAATCGTTATGAAACGAATAACTGTATGTAGAAGAGAGTGCCTACGTCTGGCTATGCTCTCGGAGTGTAACTCCCATGATTTAGTTAATCGTTATGAAACGAATAACTGTATGTAGAAGAGAGTGCCTACGTCTGGCTAT
>NW_025575984.1:0-26958 GCF_905147105.1 Pieris brassicae
AGTGTAACTCCCATGATTTAGTTAATCGTTATGAAACGAATAACTGTATGTTGAAGAGAGTGCCTGCGTCTGGCTATGCTCTCGGAGTGTAACTCCCATGATTTAGTTAATCGTTATGAAACGAATAACTGTATGTTGAAGAGAGTGCCTGCGTCTGGCTATGCTCTCGGAGTGTAACTCCCATGATTTAGTTAATCGTTATGAAACGAATAACTGTATGTTGAAGAGAGTGCCTGCGTCTGGCTATGCTCTCGGAGTGTAACTCCCATGATTTAGTTAATCGTTATGAAACGAATAACTGTATGTAGAAGAGAGTGCCTACGTCTGGCTATGTATGCTCTCGGGGTGTAACTCCCATGATTTAGTTAATCGTTATGAAACGAATAACTGTATGTTGAAGAGACTGCCTGCGTCTGGCTATGCTCTCGGAGTGTAACTCCCATGATTTAGTTAATCGTTATGAAACGAATAACTGTATGTTGAAGAGAGTGCCTGCGTCTGGCTATGCTCTCGGAGTGTAACTGCCATGATTTAGTTAATCGTTATGAAACGAATAACTGTATGTTGAAGAGAGTGCCTGCGTCTGGCTATGCTCTCGGAGTGTAACTCCCATGATTTAGTTAATCGTTATGAAACGAATAACTGTATGTAGAAGAGAGTGCCTACTTCTGGCTATGTATGCTCTCGGAGTGTAACTCCCATGATTTAGTTAATCGTTATGAAACGAATAACTGTATGTTGAAGAGAGTGCCTGCGTCTGGCTATGCTCTCAGAGTGTAACTCCCATGATTTAGTTAATCGTTATGAAACGAATAACTGTATGTTGAAGAGAGTGCCTGCGTCTGGCTATGCTCTCGGAGTGTAACTCCCATGATTTAGTTAATCGTTATGAAACGAATAACTGTATGTAGAAGAGAGTGCCTACGTCTGGCTATGTATGCTCTCGGAGTGTAACTCCCATGATTTAGTTAATCGTTATGAAACGAATAACTGTATGTTGAAGAGAGTGCCTGCGTCTGGCTATGCTCTCGGAGTGTAACTCCCATGATTTAGTTAATCGTTATGAAACGAATAACTGTATGTTGAAGAGAGTGCCTGCGTCTGGCTATGCTCTCGGAGTGTTACTCCCATGATTTAGTTAATCGTTATGAAACGAATAACTGTATGTTGAAGAGAGTGCCTGCGTCTGGCTATGCTCTCGGAGTGTAACTCCCATGATTTAGTTAATCGTTATGAAACGAATAACTGTGTGTTGAAGAGAGTGCCTGCGTCTGGCTATGCTCTCGGAGTGTAACTCCCATGATTTAGTTAATCGTTATGAAACGAATAACTGTATGTTGAAGAGAGTGCCTGCGTCTGGCTATGCTCTCGGAGTGTAACTCCCATGATTTAGTTAATCGTTATGAAACGAATAACTGTATGTTGAAGAGAGTGCCTGCGTCTGGCTATGCTCTCGGAGTGTAACTCCCATGATTTAGTTAATCGTTATGAAACGAATAACTGTATGTTGAAGAGAGTGCCTGCGTCTGGCTATGCTCTCGGAGTGTAACTCCCATGATTTAGTTAATCGTTATGAAACGAATAACTGTATGTAGAAGAGAGTGCCTACGTCTGGCTATGTATGCTCTCGGAGTGTAACTCCCATGATTTAGTTAATCGTTATGAAACGAATAACTGTATGTTGAAGAGAGTGCCTGCGTCTGGCTATGCTCTCGGAGTGTAACTCCCATGATTTAGTTAATCGTTATGAAACGAATAACTGTATGTTGAAGAGAGTGCCTGCGTCTGGCTATGCTCTCGGAGTGTAACTCCCATGATTTAGTTAATCGTTATGAAACGAATAACTGTATGTAGAAGAGAGTGCCTGCGTCTGGCTATGCTCTCGGAGTGTAACTCCCATGATTTAGTTAATCGTTATGAAACGAATAACTGTATGTTGAAGAGAGTGCCTGCGTCTGGCTATGCTCTCGGAGTGTAACTCCCATGATTTAGTTAATCGTTATGAAACGAATAACTGTATGTTGAAGAGAGTGCCTGCGTCTGGCTATGCTCTCGGAGTGTAACTCCCATGATTTAGTTAATCGTTATGAAACGAATAACTGTATGTTGAAGAGAGTGCCTGCGTCTGGCTATGCTCTCGGAGTGTAACTCCCATGATTTAGTTAATCGTTATGAAACGAATAACTGTATGTTGAAGAGAGTGCCTGCGTCTGGCTATGCTCTCGGAGTGTAACTCCCATGATTTAGTTAATCGTTATGAAACGAATAACTGTATGTTGAAGAGAGTGCTTGCGTCTGGCTATGCTCTCGGAGTGTAACCCCCATGATTTAGTTAATCGTTATGAAACGAATAACTGTATGTAGAAGAGAGTGCCTACGTCTGGCTATGTATGCTCTCGGGGTGTAACTCCCATGATTTAGTTAATCGTTATGAAACGAATAACTGTATGTTGAAGAGACTGCCTGCGTCTGGCTATGCTCTCGGAGTGTAACTCCCATGATTTAGTTAATCGTTATGAAACGAATAACTGTATGTTGAAGAGAGTGCCTGCGTCTGGCTATGCTCTCGGAGTGTCACTGCCATGATTTAGTTAATCGTTATGAAACGAATAACTGTATGTTGAAGAGAGTGCCTGCGTCTGGCTATGCTCTCGGAGTGTAACTCCCATGATTTAGTTAATCGTTATGAAACGAATAACTGTATGTAGAAGAGAGTGCCTACGTCTGGCTATGTATGCTCTCGGAGTGTAACTCCCATGATTTAGTTAATCGTTATGAAACGAATAACTGTATGTTGAAGAGAGTGCCTGCGTCTGGCTATGCTCTCGGAGTGTAACTCCCATGATTTAGTTAATCGTTATGAAACGAATAACTGTATGTTGAAGAGAGTGCCTGCGTCTGGCTATGCTCTCGGAGTGTAACTCCCATGATTTAGTTAACCGTTATGAAACGAATAACTGTATGTTGAAGAGAGTGCCTGCGTCTGGCTATGTATGCTCTCGGAGTGTAACTCCCATGATTTAGTTAATCGTTATGAAACGAATAACTGTATGTTGAAGAGAGTGCCTGCGTCTGGCTATGCTCTCGGAGTGTAACTCCCATGATTTAGTTAATCGTTATGAAACGAATAACTGTGTGTTGAAGAGAGTGCCTGCGTCTGGCTATGCTCTCGGAGTGTAACTCCCATGATTTAGTTAATCGTTATGAAACGAATAACTGTATGTTGAAGAGAGTGCCTGCGTCTGGCTATGCTCTCGGAGTGTAACTCCCATGATTTAGTTAATCGTTATGAAACGAATAACTGTATGTTGAAGAGAGTGCCTGCGTCTGGCTATGCTCTCGGAGTGTAACTCCCATGATTTAGTTAATCGTTATGAAACGAATAACTGTATGTTGAAGAGAGTGCCTGCGTCTGGCTATGCTCTCGGAGTGTAACTCCCATGATTTAGTTAATCGTTATGAAACGAATAACTGTATGTAGAAGAGAGTGCCTACGTCTCGCTATGTATGCTCTCGGAGTGTAACTCCCATGATTTAGTTAATCGTTATGAAACGAATAACTGTATGTTGAAGAGAGTGCCTGCGTCTGGCTATGCTCTCGGAGTGTAACTCCCATGATTTAGTTAATCGTTATGAAACGAATAACTGTATGTTGAAGAGAGTGCCTGCGTCTGGCTATGCTCTCGGAGTGTAACTCCCATGATTTAGTTAATCGTTATGAAACGAATAACTGTATGTTGAAGAGAGTGCCTGCGTCTGGCTATGCTCTCGGAGTGTAACTCCCATGATTTAGTTAATCGTTATGAAACGAATAACTGTATGTAGAAGAAAGTGCCTACGTCTGGCTATGTATGCTCTCGGAGTGTAACTCCCATGATTTAGTTAATCGTTATGAAACGAATAACTGTATGTTGAAGAGAGTGCCTGCGTCTGGCTATGCTCTCGGAGTGTAACTCCCATGATTTAGTTAATCGTTATGAAACGAATAACTGTATGTTGAAGAGAGTGCCTGCGTCTGGCTATGCTCTCGGAGTGTAACTCCCATGATTTAGTTAATCGTTATGAAACGAATAACTGTATGTAGAAGAGAGTGCCTGCGTCTGGCTATGCTCTCGGAGTGTAACTCCCATGATTTAGTTAATCGTTATGAAACGAATAACTGTATGTTGAAGAGAGTGCCTGCGTCTGGCTATGCTCTCGGAGTGTAACTCCCATGATTTAGTTAATCGTTATGAAACGAATAACTGTATGTTGAAGAGAGTGCCTGCGTCTGGCTATGCTCTCGGAGTGTAACTCCCATGATTTAGTTAATCGTTATGAAACGAATAACTGTATGTTGAAGAGAGTGCCTGCGTCTGGCTATGCTCTCGGAGTGTAACTCCCATGATTTAGTTAATCGTTATGAAACGAATAACTGTATGTTGAAGAGAGTGCCTGCGTCTGGCTATGCTCTCGGAGTGTAACTCCCATGATTTAGTTAATCGTTATGAAACGAATAACTGTATGTTGAAGAGAGTGCTTGCGTCTGGCTATGCTCTCGGAGTGTAACTCCCATGATTTAGTTAATCGTTATGAAACGAATAACTGTATGTAGAAGAGAGTGCCTACGTCTGGCTATGTATGCTCTCGGGGTGTAACTCCCATGATTTAGTTAATCGTTATGAAACGAATAACTGTATGTTGAAGAGACTGCCTGCGTCTGGCTATGCTCTCGGAGTGTAACTCCCATGATTTAGTTAATCGTTATGAAACGAATAACTGTATGTTGAAGAGAGTGCCTGCGTCTGGCTATGCTCTCGGAGTGTAACTGCCATGATTTAGTTAATCGTTATGAAACGAATAACTGTATGTTGAAGAGAGTGCCTGCGTCTGGCTATGCTCTCGGAGTGTAACTCCCATGATTTAGTTAATCGTTATGAAACGAATAACTGTATGTAGAAGAGAGTGCCTACTTCTGGCTATGTATGCTCTCGGAGTGTAACTCCCATGATTTAGTTAATCGTTATGAAACGAATAACTGTATGTTGAAGAGAGTGCCTGCGTCTGGCTATGCTCTCAGAGTGTAACTCCCATGATTTAGTTAATCGTTATGAAACGAATAACTGTATGTTGAAGAGAGTGCCTGCGTCTGGCTATGCTCTCGGAGTGTAACTCCCATGATTTAGTTAATCGTTATGAAACGAATAACTGTATGTTGAAGAGAGTGCCTACGTCTGGCTATGTATGCTCTCGGAGTGTAACTCCCATGATTTAGTTAATCGTTATGAAACGAATAACTGTATGTTGAAGAGAGTGCCTGCGTCTGGCTATGCTCTCGGAGTGTAACTCCCATGATTTAGTTAATCGTTATGAAACGAATAACTGTGTGTTGAAGAGAGTGCCTGCGTCTGGCTATGCTCTCGGAGTGTAACTCCCATGATTTAGTTAATCGTTATGAAACGAATAACTGTATGTTGAAGAGAGTGCCTGCGTCTGGCTATGCTCTCGGAGTGTAACTCCCATGATTTAGTTAATCGTTATGAAACGAATAACTGTATGTTGAAGAGAGTGCCTGCGTCTGGCTATGCTCTCGGAGTGTAACTCCCATGATTTAGTTAATCGTTATGAAACGAATAACTGTATGTTGAAGAGAGTGCCTGCGTCTGGCTATGCTCTCGGAGTGTAACTCCCATGATTTAGTTAATCGTTATGAAACGAATAACTGTATGTAGAAGAGAGTGCCTACGTCTCGCTATGTATGCTCTCGGAGTGTAACTCCCATGATTTAGTTAATCGTTATGAAACGAATAACTGTATGTTGAAGAGAGTGCCTGCGTCTGGCTATGCTCTCGGAGTGTAACTCCCATGATTTAGTTAATCGTTATGAAACGAATAACTGTATGTTGAAGAGAGTGCCTGCGTCTGGCTATGCTCTCGGAGTGTAACTCCCATGATTTAGTTAATCGTTATGAAACGAATAACTGTATGTTGAAGAGAGTGCCTGCGTCTGGCTATGCTCTCGGAGTGTAACTCCCATGATTTAGTTAATCGTTATGAAACGAATAACTGTATGTTGAAGAGAGTGCCTGCGTCTGGCTATGCTCTCGGAGTGTAACTCCCATGATTTAGTTAATCGTTATGAAACGAATAACTGTATGTTGAAGAGAGTGCCTGCGTCTGGCTATGCTCTCGGAGTGTAACTCCCATGATTTAGTTAATCGTTATGAAACGAATAACTGTATGTTGAAGAGAGTGCCTACGTCTGGCTATGTATGCTCTCGGAGTGTAACTCCCATGATTTAGTTAATCGTTATGAAACGAATAACTGTATGTTGAAGAGAGTGCCTACGTCTGGCTATGTATGCTCTCGGAGTGTAACTCCCATGATTTAGTTAATCGTTATGAAACGAATAACTGTATGTAGAAGAGAGTGCCTACGTCTGGCTATGTATGCTCTCGGAGTGTAACTCCCATGATTTAGTTAATCGTTATGAAACGAATAACTGTATGTTGAAGAGAGTGCCTGCGTCTGGCTATGCTCTCGGAGTGTAACTCCCATGATTTAGTTAATCGTTATGAAACGAATAACTGTATGTTGAAGAGAGTGCCTGCGTCTGGCTATGCTCTCGGAGTGTAACTCCCATGATTTAGTTAATCGTTATGAAACGAATAACTGTATGTTGAAGAGAGTGCCTGCGTCTGGCTATGCTCTCGGAGTGTAACTCCCATGATTTAGTTAATCGTTATGAAACGAATAACTGTATGTTGAAGAGAGTGCCTGCGTCTGGCTATGCTCTCGGAGTGTAACTCCCATGATTTAGTTAATCGTTATGAAACGAATAACTGTATGTTGAAGAGAGTGCCTGCGTCTGGCTATGCTCTCGGAGTGTAACTCCCATGATTTAGTTAATCGTTATGAAACGAATAACTGTATGTAGAAGAGAGTGCCTACGTCTGGCTATGTATGCTCTCGGAGTGTAACTCCCATGATTTAGTTAATCGTTATGAAACGAATAACTGTATGTTGAAGAGAGTGCCTGCGTCTGGCTATGCTCTCGGAGTGTAACTCCCATGATTTAGTTAATCGTTATGAAACGAATAACTGTATGTAGAAGAGAGTGCCTGCGTCTGGCTATGCTCTCGGAGTGTAACTCCCATGATTTAGTTAATCGTTATGAAACGAATAACTGTATGTAGAAGAGAGTGCCTGCGTCTGGCTATGCTCTCGGAGTGTAACTCCCATGATTTAGTTAATCGTTATGAAACGAATAACTGTATGTTGAAGAGAGTGCCTGCGTCTGGCTATGCTCTCGGAGTGTAACTCCCATGATTTAGTTAATCGTTATGAAACGAATAACTGTATGTAGAAGAGAGTGCCTACGTCTGGCTATGTATGCTCTCGGAGTGTAACTCCCATGATTTAGTTAATCGTTATGAAACGAATAACTGTATGTTGAAGAGAGTGCCTGCGTCTGGCTATGCTCTCGGAGTGTAACTCCCATGATTTAGTTAATCGTTATGAAACGAATAACTGTATGTTGAAGAGAGTGCCTGCGTCTGGCTATGCTTTCGGAGTGTAACTCCCATGATTTAGTTAATCGTTATGAAACGAATAACTGTATGTTGAAGAGAGTGCCTGCGTCTGGCTATGCTCTCGGAGTGTAACTCCCATGATTTAGTTAATCGTTATGAAACGAATAACTGTATGTAGAAGAGAGTGCCTGCGTCTGGCTATGCTCTCGGAGTGTAACTCCCATGATTTAGTTAATCGTTATGAAACGAATAACTGTATGTTGAAGAGAGTGCCTGCGTCTGGCTATGCTCTCGGAGTGTAACTCCCATGATTTAGTTAATCGTTATGAAACGAATAACTGTATGTTGAAGAGAGTGCCTGCGTCTGGCTATGCTCTCGGAGTGTAACTCCCATGATTTAGTTAATCGTTATGAAACGAATAACTGTATGTAGAAGAGAGTGCCTACGTCTGGCTATGTATGCTCTCGGAGTGTAACTCCCATGATTTAGTTAATCGTTATGAAACGAATAACTGTATGTTGAAGAGAGTGCCTGCGTCTGGCTATGCTCTCGGAGTGTAACTCCCATGATTTAGTTAATCGTTATGAAACGAATAACTGTATGTAGAAGAGAGTGCCTACGTCTGGCTATGTATGCTCTCGGAGTGTAACTCCCATGATTTAGTTAATCGTTATGAAACGAATAACTGTATGTTGAAGAGAGTGCCTGCGTCTGGCTATGCTCTCGGAGTGTAACTCCCATGATTTAGTTAATCGTTATGAAACGAATAACTGTATGTTGAAGAGAGTGCCTGCGTCTGGCTATGCTCTCGGAGTGTAACTCCCATGATTTAGTTAATCGTTATGAAACGAATAACTGTATGTTGAAGAGAGTGCCTGCGTCTGGCTATGCTCTCGGAGTGTAACTCCCATGATTTAGTTAATCGTTATGAAACGAATAACTGTATGTTGAAGAGAGTGCCTGCGTCTGGCTATGCTCTCGGAGTGTAACTCCCATGATTTAGTTAATCGTTATGAAACGAATAACTGTATGTAGAAGAGAGTGCCTACGTCTGGCTATGTATGCTCTCGGAGTGTAACTCCCATGATTTAGTTAATCGTTATGAAACGAATAACTGTATGTTGAAGAGAGTGCCTGCGTCTGGCTATGCTCTCGGAGTGTAACTCCCATGATTTAGTTAATCGTTATGAAACGAATAACTGTATGTTGAAGAGAGTGCCTGCGTCTGGCTATGCTCTCGGAGTGTAACTCCCATGATTTAGTTAATCGTTATGAAACGAATAACTGTATGTAGAAGAGAGTGCCTGCGTCTGGCTATGCTCTCGGAGTGTAACTCCCATGATTTAGTTAATCGTTATGAAACGAATAACTGTATGTTGAAGAGAGTGCCTGCGTCTGGCTATGCTCTCGGAGTGTAACTCCCATGATTTAGTTAATCGTTATGAAACGAATAACTGTATGTTGAAGAGAGTGCCTGCGTCTGGCTATGCTCTCGGAGTGTAACTCCCATGATTTAGTTAATCGTTATGAAACGAATAACTGTATGTTGAAGAGAGTGCCTGCGTCTGGCTATGCTCTCGGAGTGTAACTCCCATGATTTAGTTAATCGTTATGAAACGAATAACTGTATGTTGAAGAGAGTGCCTGCGTCTGGCTATGCTCTCGGAGTGTAACTCCCATGATTTAGTTAATCGTTATGAAACGAATAACTGTATGTTGAAGAGAGTGCCTGCGTCTGGCTATGCTCTCGGAGTGTAACTCCCATGATTTAGTTAATCGTTATGAAACGAATAACTGTATGTAGAAGAGAGTGCCTGCGTCTGGCTATGCTCTCGGAGTGTAACTCCCATGATTTAGTTAATCGTTATGAAACGAATAACTGTATGTTGAAGAGAGTGCCTGCGTCTGGCTATGCTCTCGGAGTGTAACTCCCATGATTTAGTTAATCGTTATGAAACGAATAACTGTATGTTGAAGAGAGTGCCTGCGTCTGGCTATGCTCTCGGAGTGTAACTCCCATGATTTAGTTAATCGTTATGAAACGAATAACTGTATGTAGAAGAGAGTGCCTACGTCTGGCTATGTATGCTCTCGGAGTGTAACTCCCATGATTTAGTTAATCGTTATGAAACGAATAACTGTATGTTGAAGAGAGTGCCTGCGTCTGGCTATGCTCTCGGAGTGTAACTCCCATGATTTAGTTAATCGTTATGAAACGAATAACTGTATGTAGAAGAGAGTGCCTACGTCTGGCTATGTATGCTCTCGGAGTGTAACTCCCATGATTTAGTTAATCGTTATGAAACGAATAACTGTATGTTGAAGAGAGTGCCTGCGTCTGGCTATGCTCTCGGAGTGTAACTCCCATGATTTAGTTAATCGTTATGAAACGAATAACTGTATGTTGAAGAGAGTGCCTGCGTCTGGCTATGCTCTCGGAGTGTAACTCCCATGATTTAGTTAATCGTTATGAAACGAATAACTGTATGTTGAAGAGAGTGCCTGCGTCTGGCTATGCTCTCGGAGTGTAACTCCCATGATTTAGTTAATCGTTATGAAACGAATAACTGTATGTTGAAGAGAGTGCCTGCGTCTGGCTATGCTCTCGGAGTGTAACTCCCATGATTTAGTTAATCGTTATGAAACGAATAACTGTATGTAGAAGAGAGTGCCTACGTCTGGCTATGTATGCTCTCGGAGTGTAACTCCCATGATTTAGTTAATCGTTATGAAACGAATAACTGTATGTTGAAGAGAGTGCCTGCGTCTGGCTATGCTCTCGGAGTGTAACTCCCATGATTTAGTTAATCGTTATGAAACGAATAACTGTATGTTGAAGAGAGTGCCTGCGTCTGGCTATGCTCTCGGAGTGTAACTCCCATGATTTAGTTAATCGTTATGAAACGAATAACTGTATGTAGAAGAGAGTGCCTGCGTCTGGCTATGCTCTCGGAGTGTAACTCCCATGATTTAGTTAATCGTTATGAAACGAATAACTGTATGTTGAAGAGAGTGCCTGCGTCTGGCTATGCTCTCGGAGTGTAACTCCCATGATTTAGTTAATCGTTATGAAACGAATAACTGTATGTTGAAGAGAGTGCCTGCGTCTGGCTATGCTCTCGGAGTGTAACTCCCATGATTTAGTTAATCGTTATGAAACGAATAACTGTATGTTGAAGAGAGTGCCTGCGTCTGGCTATGCTCTCGGAGTGTAACTCCCATGATTTAGTTAATCGTTATGAAACGAATAACTGTATGTTGAAGAGAGTGCCTACGTCTGGCTATGTATGCTCTCGGAGTGTAACTCCCATGATTTAGTTAATCGTTATGAAACGAATAACTGTATGTAGAAGAGAGTGCCTACGTCTGGCTATGTATGCTCTCGGAGTGTAACTCCCATGATTTAGTTAATCGTTATGAAACGAATAACTGTATGTAGAAGAGAGTGCCTACGTCTGGCTATGTATGCTCTCGGGGTGTAACTCCCATGATTTAGTTAATCGTTATGAAACGAATAACTGTATGTTGAAGAGACTGCCTGCGTCTGGCTATGCTCTCGGAGTGTAACTCCCATGATTTAGTTAATCGTTATGAAACGAATAACTGTATGTTGAAGAGAGTGCCTGCGTCTGGCTATGCTCTCGGAGTGTAACTCCCATGATTTAGTTAATCGTTATGAAACGAATAACTGTATGTTGAAGAGAGTGCCTGCGTCTGGCTATGCTCTCGGAGTGTAACTCCCATGATTTAGTTAATCGTTATGAAACGAATAACTGTATGTAGAAGAGAGTGCCTACTTCTGGCTATGTATGCTCTCGGAGTGTAACTCCCATGATTTAGTTAATCGTTATGAAACGAATAACTGTATGTTGAAGAGAGTGCCTGCGTCTGGCTATGCTCTCAGAGTGTAACTCCCATGATTTAGTTAATCGTTATGAAACGAATAACTGTATGTTGAAGAGATTGCCTGCGTCTGGCTATGCTCTCGGAGTGTAACTCCCATGATTTAGTTAATCGTTATGAAACGAATAACTGTATGTTGAAGAGAGTGCCTACGTCTGGCTATGTATGCTCTCGGAGTGTAACTCCCATGATTTAGTTAATCGTTATGAAACGAATAACTGTATGTTGAAGAGAGTGCCTGCGTCTGGCTATGCTCTCGGAGTGTAACTCCCATGATTTAGTTAATCGTTATGAAACGAATAACTGTGTGTTGAAGAGAGTGCCTGCGTCTGGCTATGCTCTCGGAGTGTAACTCCCATGATTTAGTTAATCGTTATGAAACGAATAACTGTATGTTGAAGAGAGTGCCTGCGTCTGGCTATGCTCTCGGAGTGTAACTCCCATGATTTAGTTAATCGTTATGAAACGAATAACTGTATGTTGAAGAGAGTGCCTGCGTCTGGCTATGCTCTCGGAGTGTAACTCCCATGATTTAGTTAATCGTTATGAAACGAATAACTGTATGTTGAAGAGAGTGCCTGCGTCTGGCTATGCTCTCGGAGTGTAACTCCCATGATTTAGTTAATCGTTATGAAACGAATAACTGTATGTAGAAGAGAGTGCCTACGTCTCGCTATGTATGCTCTCGGAGTGTAACTCCCATGATTTAGTTAATCGTTATGAAACGAATAACTGTATGTTGAAGAGAGTGCCTGCGTCTGGCTATGCTCTCGGAGTGTAACTCCCATGATTTAGTTAATCGTTATGAAACGAATAACTGTATGTTGAAGAGAGTGCCTGCGTCTGGCTATGCTCTCGGAGTGTAACTCCCATGATTTAGTTAATCGTTATGAAACGAATAACTGTATGTTGAAGAGAGTGCCTGCGTCTGGCTATGCTCTCGGAGTGTAACTCCCATGATTTAGTTAATCGTTATGAAACGAATAACTGTATGTTGAAGAGAGTGCCTACGTCTGGCTATGTATGCTCTCGGAGTGTAACTCCCATGATTTAGTTAATCGTTATGAAACGAATAACTGTATGTTGAAGAGAGTGCCTACGTCTGGCTATGTATGCTCTCGGAGTGTAACTCCCATGATTTAGTTAATCGTTATGAAACGAATAACTGTATGTAGAAGAGAGTGCCTACGTCTGGCTATGTATGCTCTCGGAGTGTAACTCCCATGATTTAGTTAATCGTTATGAAACGAATAACTGTATGTTGAAGAGAGTGCCTGCGTCTGGCTATGCTCTCGGAGTGTAACTCCCATGATTTAGTTAATCGTTATGAAACGAATAACTGTATGTTGAAGAGAGTGCCTGCGTCTGGCTATGCTCTCGGAGTGTAACTCCCATGATTTAGTTAATCGTTATGAAACGAATAACTGTATGTTGAAGAGAGTGCCTGCGTCTGGCTATGCTCTCGGAGTGTAACTCCCATGATTTAGTTAATCGTTATGAAACGAATAACTGTATGTTGAAGAGAGTGCCTGCGTCTGGCTATGCTCTCGGAGTGTAACTCCCATGATTTAGTTAATCGTTATGAAACGAATAACTGTATGTTGAAGAGAGTGCCTGCGTCTGGCTATGCTCTCGGAGTGTAACTCCCATGATTTAGTTAATCGTTATGAAACGAATAACTGTATGTAGAAGAGAGTGCCTACGTCTGGCTATGTATGCTCTCGGAGTGTAACTCCCATGATTTAGTTAATCGTTATGAAACGAATAACTGTATGTTGAAGAGAGTGCCTGCGTCTGGCTATGCTCTCGGAGTGTAACTCCCATGATTTAGTTAATCGTTATGAAACGAATAACTGTATGTAGAAGAGAGTGCCTACGTCTGGCTATGTATGCTCTCGGAGTGTAACTCCCATGATTTAGTTAATCGTTATGAAACGAATAACTGTATGTTGAAGAGAGTGCCTGCGTCTGGCTATGCTCTCGGAGTGTAACTCCCATGATTTAGTTAATCGTTATGAAACGAATAACTGTATGTTGAAGAGAGTGCCTGCGTCTGGCTATGCTCTCGGAGTGTAACTCCCATGATTTAGTTAATCGTTATGAAACGAATAACTGTATGTTGAAGAGAGTGCCTGCGTCTGGCTATGCTTTCGGAGTGTAACTCCCATGATTTAGTTAATCGTTATGAAACGAATAACTGTATGTTGAAGAGAGTGCCTGCGTCTGGCTATGCTCTCGGAGTGTAACTCCCATGATTTAGTTAATCGTTATGAAACGAATAACTGTATGTAGAAGAGAGTGCCTGCGTCTGGCTATGCTCTCGGAGTGTAACTCCCATGATTTAGTTAATCGTTATGAAACGAATAACTGTATGTTGAAGAGAGTGCCTGCGTCTGGCTATGCTCTCGGAGTGTAACTCCCATGATTTAGTTAATCGTTATGAAACGAATAACTGTATGTTGAAGAGACTGCCTGCGTCTGGCTATGCTCTCGGAGTGTAACTCCCATGATTTAGTTAATCGTTATGAAACGAATAACTGTATGTAGAAGAGAGTGCCTACGTCTGGCTATGTATGCTCTCGGAGTGTAACTCCCATGATTTAGTTAATCGTTATGAAACGAATAACTGTATGTTGAAGAGAGTGCCTGCGTCTGGCTATGCTCTCGGAGTGTAACTCCCATGATTTAGTTAATCGTTATGAAACGAATAACTGTATGTAGAAGAGAGTGCCTACGTCTGGCTATGTATGCTCTCGGAGTGTAACTCCCATGATTTAGTTAATCGTTATGAAACGAATAACTGTATGTTGAAGAGAGTGCCTGCGTCTGGCTATGCTCTCGGAGTGTAACTCCCATGATTTAGTTAATCGTTATGAAACGAATAACTGTATGTTGAAGAGAGTGCCTGCGTCTGGCTATGCTCTCGGAGTGTAACTCCCATGATTTAGTTAATCGTTATGAAACGAATAACTGTATGTTGAAGAGAGTGCCTGCGTCTGGCTATGCTTTCGGAGTGTAACTCCCATGATTTAGTTAATCGTTATGAAACGAATAACTGTATGTTGAAGAGAGTGCCTGCGTCTGGCTATGCTCTCGGAGTGTAACTCCCATGATTTAGTTAATCGTTATGAAACGAATAACTGTATGTAGAAGAGAGTGCCTGCGTCTGGCTATGCTCTCGGAGTGTAACTCCCATGATTTAGTTAATCGTTATGAAACGAATAACTGTATGTTGAAGAGAGTGCCTGCGTCTGGCTATGCTCTCGGAGTGTAACT
Source organism: Pieris brassicae (assembly GCF_905147105.1). Lineage (NCBI taxonomy): Eukaryota > Metazoa > Arthropoda > Insecta > Lepidoptera > Pieridae > Pieris > Pieris brassicae. Next base: position 14,693 of record NW_025575984.1, read on the forward strand.
CCCATGATTTAGTTAATCGTTATGAAACGAATAACTGTATGTTGAAGAGAGTGCCTGCGTCTGGCTATGCTCTCGGAGTGTAACTCCCATGATTTAGTTAATCGTTATGAAACGAATAACTGTATGTAGAAGAGAGTGCCTACGTCTGGCTATGTATGCTCTCGGAGTGTAACTCCCATGATTTAGTTAATCGTTATGAAACGAATAACTGTATGTTGAAGAGAGTGCCTGCGTCTGGCTATGCTCTCGGAGTGTAACTCCCATGATTTAGTTAATCGTTATGAAACGAATAACTGTATGTAGAAGAGAGTGCCTACGTCTGGCTATGTATGCTCTCGGAGTGTAACTCCCATGATTTAGTTAATCGTTATGAAACGAATAACTGTATGTTGAAGAGAGTGCCTGCGTCTGGCTATGCTCTCGGAGTGTAACTCCCATGATTTAGTTAATCGTTATGAAACGAATAACTGTATGTTGAAGAGAGTGCCTGCGTCTGGCTATGCTCTCGGAGTGTAACTCCCATGATTTAGTTAATCGTTATGAAACGAATAACTGTATGTTGAAGAGAGTGCCTGCGTCTGGCTATGCTCTCGGAGTGTAACTCCCATGATTTAGTTAATCGTTATGAAACGAATAACTGTATGTTGAAGAGAGTGCCTGCGTCTGGCTATGCTCTCGGAGTGTAACTCCCATGATTTAGTTAATCGTTATGAAACGAATAACTGTATGTAGAAGAGAGTGCCTACGTCTGGCTATGTATGCTCTCGGAGTGTAACTCCCATGATTTAGTTAATCGTTATGAAACGAATAACTGTATGTAGAAGAGAGTGCCTGCGTCTGGCTATGCTCTCGGAGTGTAACTCCCATGATTTAGTTAATCGTTATGAAACGAATAACTGTATGTTGAAGAGAGTGCCTGCGTCTGGCTATGCTCTCGGAGTGTAACTCCCATGATTTAGTTAATCGTTATGAAACGAATAACTGTATGTAGAAGAGAGTGCCTGCGTCTGGCTATGCTCTCGGAGTGTAACTCCCATGATTTAGTTAATCGTTATGAAACGAATAACTGTATGTTGAAGAGAGTGCCTGCGTCTGGCTATGCTCTCGGAGTGTAACTCCCATGATTTAGTTAATCGTTATGAAACGAATAACTGTATGTTGAAGAGAGTGCCTGCGTCTGGCTATGCTCTCGGAGTGTAACTCCCATGATTTAGTTAATCGTTATGAAACGAATAACTGTATGTAGAAGAGAGTGCCTACGTCTCGCTATGTATGCTCTCGGAGTGTAACTCCCATGATTTAGTTAATCGTTATGAAACGAATAACTGTATGTTGAAGAGAGTGCCTGCGTCTGGCTATGCTCTCGGAGTGTAACTCCCATGATTTAGTTAATCGTTATGAAACGAATAACTGTATGTTGAAGAGAGTGCCTGCGTCTGGCTATGCTCTCGGAGTGTAACTCCCATGATTTAGTTAATCGTTATGAAACGAATAACTGTATGTTGAAGAGAGTGCCTGCGTCTGGCTATGCTCTCGGAGTGTAACTCCCATGATTTAGTTAATCGTTATGAAACGAATAACTGTATGTTGAAGAGAGTGCCTGCGTCTGGCTATGCTCTCGGAGTGTAACTCCCATGATTTAGTTAATCGTTATGAAACGAATAACTGTATGTTGAAGAGAGTGCCTGCGTCTGGCTATGCTCTCGGAGTGTAACTCCCATGATTTAGTTAATCGTTATGAAACGAATAACTGTATGTTGAAGAGAGTGCCTACGTCTGGCTATGTATGCTCTCGGAGTGTAACTCCCATGATTTAGTTAATCGTTATGAAACGAATAACTGTATGTTGAAGAGAGTGCCTACGTCTGGCTATGTATGCTCTCGGAGTGTAACTCCCATGATTTAGTTAATCGTTATGAAACGAATAACTGTATGTAGAAGAGAGTGCCTACGTCTGGCTATGTATGCTCTCGGAGTGTAACTACCATGATTTAGTTAATCGTTATGAAACGAATAACTGTATGTTGAAGAGAGTGCCTGCGTCTGGCTATGCTCTCGGAGTGTAACTCCCATGATTTAGTTAATCGTTATGAAACGAATAACTGTATGTAGAAGAGAGTGCCTACGTCTGGCTATGTATGCTCTCGGAGTGTAACTCCCATGATTTAGTTAATCGTTATGAAACGAATAACTGTATGTAGAAGAGAGTGCCTGCGTCTGGCTATGCTCTCGGAGTGTAACTCCCATGATTTAGTTAATCGTTATGAAACGAATAACTGTATGTTGAAGAGAGTGCCTGCGTCTGGCTATGCTCTCGGAGTGTAACTCCCATGATTTAGTTAATCGTTATGAAACGAATAACTGTATGTAGAAGAGAGTGCCTGCGTCTGGCTATGCTCTCGGAGTGTAACTCCCATGATTTAGTTAATCGTTATGAAACGAATAACTGTATGTTGAAGAGAGTGCCTGCGTCTGGCTATGCTCTCGGAGTGTAACTCCCATGATTTAGTTAATCGTTATGAAACGAATAACTGTATGTTGAAGAGAGTGCCTGCGTCTGGCTATGCTCTCGGAGTGTAACTCCCATGATTTAGTTAATCGTTATGAAACGAATAACTGTATGTAGAAGAGAGTGCCTACGTCTGGCTATGTATGCTCTCGGAGTGTAACTCCCATGATTTAGTTAATCGTTATGAAACGAATAACTGTATGTTGAAGAGAGTGCCTGCGTCTGGCTATGCTCTCGGAGTGTAACTCCCATGATTTAGTTAATCGTTATGAAACGAATAACTGTATGTTGAAGAGAGTGCCTGCGTCTGGCTATGCTCTCGGAGTGTAACTCCCATGATTTAGTTAATCGTTATGAAACGAATAACTGTATGTTGAAGAGAGTGCCTGCGTCTGGCTATGCTCTCGGAGTGTAACTCCCATGATTTAGTTAATCGTTATGAAACGAATAACTGTATGTTGAAGAGAGTGCCTGCGTCTGGCTATGCTCTCGGAGTGTAACTCCCATGATTTAGTTAATCGTTATGAAACGAATAACTGTATGTTGAAGAGAGTGCCTGCGTCTGGCTATGCTCTCGGAGTGTAACTCCCATGATTTAGTTAATCGTTATGAAACGAATAACTGTATGTAGAAGAGAGTGCCTACGTCTGGCTATGTATGCTCTCGGAGTGTAACTCCCATGATTTAGTTAATCGTTATGAAACGAATAACTGTATGTAGAAGAGAGTGCCTGCGTCTGGCTATGCTCTCGGAGTGTAACTCCCATGATTTAGTTAATCGTTATGAAACGAATAACTGTATGTTGAAGAGAGTGCCTGCGTCTGGCTATGCTCTCGGAGTGTAACTCCCATGATTTAGTTAATCGTTATGAAACGAATAACTGTATGTAGAAGAGAGTGCCTGCGTCTGGCTATGCTCTCGGAGTGTAACTCCCATGATTTAGTTAATCGTTATGAAACGAATAACTGTATGTTGAAGAGAGTGCCTGCGTCTGGCTATGCTCTCGGAGTGTAACTCCCATGATTTAGTTAATCGTTATGAAACGAATAACTGTATGTTGAAGAGAGTGCCTGCGTCTGGCTATGCTCTCGGAGTGTAACTCCCATGATTTAGTTAATCGTTATGAAACGAATAACTGTATGTTGAAGAGAGTGCCTGCGTCTGGCTATGCTCTCGGAGTGTAACTCCCATGATTTAGTTAATCGTTATGAAACGAATAACTGTATGTAGAAGAGAGTGCCTACGTCTGGCTATGTATGCTCTCGGAGTGTAACTCCCATGATTTAGTTAATCGTTATGAAACGAATAACTGTATGTAGAAGAGAGTGCCTGCGTCTGGCTATGCTCTCGGAGTGTAACTCCCATGATTTAGTTAATCGTTATGAAACGAATAACTGTATGTTGAAGAGAGTGCCTGCGTCTGGCTATGCTCTCGGAGTGTTACTCCCATGATTTAGTTAATCGTTATGAAACGAATAACTGTATGTTGAAGAGAGTGCCTGCGTCTGGCTATGCTCTCGGAGTGTAACTCCCATGATTTAGTTAATCGTTATGAAACGAATAACTGTATGTTGAAGAGAGTGCCTGCGTCTGGCTATGCTCTCGGAGTGTAACTCCCATGATTTAGTTAATCGTTATGAAACGAATAACTGTATGTTGAAGAGAGTGCCTGCGTCTGGCTATGCTCTCGGAGTGTAACTCCCATGATTTAGTTAATCGTTATGAAACGAATAACTGTATGTTGAAGAGAGTGCCTGCGTCTGGCTATGCTCTCGGAGTGTAACTCCCATGATTTAGTTAATCGTTATGAAACGAATAACTGTATGTTGAAGAGAGTGCCTGCGTCTGGCTATGCTCTCGGAGTGTAACTCCCATGATTTAGTTAATCGTTATGAAACGAATAACTGTATGTTGAAGAGAGTGCCTACGTCTGGCTATGTATGCTCTCGGAGTGTAACTCCCATGATTTAGTTAATCGTTATGAAACGAATAACTGTATGTTGAAGAGAGTGCCTGCGTCTGGCTATGCTCTCGGAGTGTAACTCCCATGATTTAGTTAATCGTTATGAAACGAATAATTGTGTGTTGAAGAGAGTGCCTGCGTCTGGCTATGCTCTCGGAGTGTAACTCCCATGATTTAGTTAATCGTTATGAAACGAATAACTGTATGTAGAAGAGAGTGCCTGCGTCTGGCTATGCTCTCGGAGTGTAACTCCCATGATTTAGTTAATCGTTATGAAACGAATAACTGTATGTTGAAGAGAGTGCCTGCGTCTGGCTATGCTCTCGGAGTGTAACTCCCATGATTTAGTTAATCGTTATGAAACGAATAACTGTATGTTGAAGAGAGTGCCTGCGTCTGGCTATGCTCTCGGAGTGTAACTCCCATGATTTAGTTAATCGTTATGAAACGAATAACTGTATGTAGAAGAGAGTGCCTACGTCTCGCTATGTATGCTCTCGGAGTGTAACTCCCATGATTTAGTTAATCGTTATGAAACGAATAACTGTATGTTGAAGAGAGTGCCTGCGTCTGGCTATGCTCTCGGAGTGTAACTCCCATGATTTAGTTAATCGTTATGAAACGAATAACTGTATGTTGAAGAGAGTGCCTGCGTCTGGCTATGCTCTCGGAGTGTAACTCCCATGATTTAGTTAATCGTTATGAAACGAATAACTGTATGTTGAAGAGAGTGCCTGCGTCTGGCTATGCTCTCGGAGTGTAACTCCCATGATTTAGTTAATCGTTATGAAACGAATAACTGTATGTTGAAGAGAGTGCCTGCGTCTGGCTATGCTCTCGGAGTGTAACTCCCATGATTTAGTTAATCGTTATGAAACGAATAACTGTATGTTGAAGAGAGTGCCTGCGTCTGGCTATGCTCTCGGAGTGTAACTCCCATGATTTAGTTAATCGTTATGAAACGAATAACTGTATGTTGAAGAGAGTGCCTACGTCTGGCTATGTATGCTCTCGGAGTGTAACTCCCATGATTTAGTTAATCGTTATGAAACGAATAACTGTATGTTGAAGAGAGTGCCTACGTCTGGCTATGTATGCTCTCGGAGTGTAACTCCCATGATTTAGTTAATCGTTATGAAACGAATAACTGTATGTAGAAGAGAGTGCCTACGTCTGGCTATGTATGCTCTCGGAGTGTAACTCCCATGATTTAGTTAATCGTTATGAAACGAATAACTGTATGTTGAAGAGAGTGCCTGCGTCTGGCTATGCTCTCGGAGTGTAACTCCCATGATTTAGTTAATCGTTATGAAACGAATAACTGTATGTTGAAGAGAGTGCCTGCGTCTGGCTATGCTCTCGGAGTGTAACTCCCATGATTTAGTTAATCGTTATGAAACGAATAACTGTATGTAGAAGAGAGTGCCTGCGTCTGGCTATGCTCTCGGAGTGTAACTCCCATGATTTAGTTAATCGTTATGAAACGAATAACTGTATGTTGAAGAGAGTGCCTGCGTCTGGCTATGCTCTCGGAGTGTAACTCCCATGATTTAGTTAATCGTTATGAAACGAATAACTGTATGTTGAAGAGAGTGCCTGCGTCTGGCTATGCTCTCGGAGTGTAACTCCCATGATTTAGTTAATCGTTATGAAACGAATAACTGTATGTAGAAGAGAGTGCCTGCGTCTGGCTATGCTCTCGGAGTGTAACTCCCATGATTTAGTTAATCGTTATGAAACGAATAACTGTATGTTGAAGAGAGTGCCTGCGTCTGGCTATGCTCTCGGAGTGTAACTCCCATGATTTAGTTAATCGTTATGAAACGAATAACTGTATGTAGAAGAGAGTGCCTACGTCTGGCTATGTATGCTCTCGGAGTGTAACTCCCATGATTTAGTTAATCGTTATGAAACGAATAACTGTATGTTGAAGAGAGTGCCTGCGTCTGGCTATGCTCTCGGAGTGTAACTCCCATGATTTAGTTAATCGTTATGAAACGAATAACTGTATGTTGAAGAGAGTGCCTGCGTCTGGCTATGCTCTCGGAGTGTAACTCCCATGATTTAGTTAATCGTTATGAAACGAATAACTGTATGTTGAAGAGAGTGCCTGCGTCTGGCTATGCTCTCGGAGTGTAACTCCCATGATTTAGTTAATCGTTATGAAACGAATAACTGTATGTAGAAGAGAGTGCCTACGTCTGGCTATGTATGCTCTCGGAGTGTAACTCCCATGATTTAGTTAATCGTTATGAAACGAATAACTGTATGTTGAAGAGAGTGCCTGCGTCTGGCTATGCTCTCGGAGTGTAACTCCCATGATTTAGTTAATCGTTATGAAACGAATAACTGTATGTAGAAGAGAGTGCCTACGTCTGGCTATGTATGCTCTCGGAGTGTAACTCCCATGATTTAGTTAATCGTTATGAAACGAATAACTGTATGTTGAAGAGAGTGCCTGCGTCTGGCTATGCTCTCGGAGTGTAACTCCCATGATTTAGTTAATCGTTATGAAACGAATAACTGTATGTTGAAGAGAGTGCCTGCGTCTGGCTATGCTCTCGGAGTGTAACTCCCATGATTTAGTTAATCGTTATGAAACGAATAACTGTATGTAGAAGAGAGTGCCTGCGTCTGGCTATGCTCTCGGAGTGTAACTCCCATGATTTAGTTAATCGTTATGAAACGAATAACTGTATGTTGAAGAGAGTGCCTGCGTCTGGCTATGCTCTCGGAGTGTAACTCCCATGATTTAGTTAATCGTTATGAAACGAATAACTGTATGTAGAAGAGAGTGCCTGCGTCTGGCTATGCTCTCGGAGTGTAACTCCCATGATTTAGTTAATCGTTATGAAACGAATAACTGTATGTTGAAGAGAGTGCCTGCGTCTGGCTATGCTCTCGGAGTGTAACTCCCATGATTTAGTTAATCGTTATGAAACGAATAACTGTATGTTGAAGAGAGTGCCTGCGTCTGGCTATGCTCTCGGAGTGTAACTCCCATGATTTAGTTAATCGTTATGAAACGAATAACTGTATGTAGAAGAGAGTGCCTACGTCTGGCTATGTATGCTCTCGGAGTGTAACTCCCATGATTTAGTTAATCGTTATGAAACGAATAACTGTATGTTGAAGAGAGTGCCTGCGTCTGGCTATGCTCTCGGAGTGTAACTCCCATGATTTAGTTAATCGTTATGAAACGAATAACTGTATGTTGAAGAGAGTGCCTGCGTCTGGCTATGCTCTCGGAGTGTAACTCCCATGATTTAGTTAATCGTTATGAAACGAATAACTGTATGTTGAAGAGAGTGCCTGCGTCTGGCTATGCTCTCGGAGTGTAACTCCCATGATTTAGTTAATCGTTATGAAACGAATAACTGTATGTTGAAGAGAGTGCCTGCGTCTGGCTATGCTCTCGGAGTGTAACTCCCATGATTTAGTTAATCGTTATGAAACGAATAACTGTATGTTGAAGAGAGTGCCTGCGTCTGGCTATGCTCTCGGAGTGTAACTCCCATGATTTAGTTAATCGTTATGAAACGAATAACTGTATGTAGAAGAGAGTGCCTACGTCTGGCTATGTATGCTCTCGGAGTGTAACTCCCATGATTTAGTTAATCGTTATGAAACGAATAACTGTATGTAGAAGAGAGTGCCTGCGTCTGGCTATGCTCTCGGAGTGTAACTCCCATGATTTAGTTAATCGTTATGAAACGAATAACTGTATGTTGAAGAGAGTGCCTGCGTCTGGCTATGCTCTCGGAGTGTAACTCCCATGATTTAGTTAATCGTTATGAAACGAATAACTGTATGTAGAAGAGAGTGCCTGCGTCTGGCTATGCTCTCGGAGTGTAACTCCCATGATTTAGTTAATCGTTATGAAACGAATAACTGTATGTTGAAGAGAGTGCCTGCGTCTGGCTATGCTCTCGGAGTGTAACTCCCATGATTTAGTTAATCGTTATGAAACGAATAACTGTATGTTGAAGAGAGTGCCTGCGTCTGGCTATGCTCTCGGAGTGTAACTCCCATGATTTAGTTAATCGTTATGAAACGAATAACTGTATGTTGAAGAGAGTGCCTGCGTCTGGCTATGCTCTCGGAGTGTAACTCCCATGATTTAGTTAATCGTTATGAAACGAATAACTGTATGTAGAAGAGAGTGCCTACGTCTGGCTATGTATGCTCTCGGAGTGTAACTCCCATGATTTAGTTAATCGTTATGAAACGAATAACTGTATGTAGAAGAGAGTGCCTGCGTCTGGCTATGCTCTCGGAGTGTAACTCCCATGATTTAGTTAATCGTTATGAAACGAATAACTGTATGTTGAAGAGAGTGCCTGCGTCTGGCTATGCTCTCGGAGTGTTACTCCCATGATTTAGTTAATCGTTATGAAACGAATAACTGTATGTTGAAGAGAGTGCCTGCGTCTGGCTATGCTCTCGGAGTGTAACTCCCATGATTTAGTTAATCGTTATGAAACGAATAACTGTATGTTGAAGAGAGTGCCTGCGTCTGGCTATGCTCTCGGAGTGTAACTCCCATGATTTAGTTAATCGTTATGAAACGAATAACTGTATGTTGAAGAGAGTGCCTGCGTCTGGCTATGCTCTCGGAGTGTAACTCCCATGATTTAGTTAATCGTTATGAAACGAATAACTGTATGTTGAAGAGAGTGCCTGCGTCTGGCTATGCTCTCGGAGTGTAACTCCCATGATTTAGTTAATCGTTATGAAACGAATAACTGTATGTTGAAGAGAGTGCCTGCGTCTGGCTATGCTCTCGGAGTGTAACTCCCATGATTTAGTTAATCGTTATGAAACGAATAACTGTATGTTGAAGAGAGTGCCTACGTCTGGCTATGTATGCTCTCGGAGTGTAACTCCCATGATTTAGTTAATCGTTATGAAACGAATAACTGTATGTTGAAGAGAGTGCCTGCGTCTGGCTATGCTCTCGGAGTGTAACTCCCATGATTTAGTTAATCGTTATGAAACGAATAATTGTGTGTTGAAGAGAGTGCCTGCGTCTGGCTATGCTCTCGGAGTGTAACTCCCATGATTTAGTTAATCGTTATGAAACGAATAACTGTATGTTGAAGAGAGTGCCTGCGTCTGGCTATGCTCTCGGAGTGTAACTCCCATGATTTAGTTAATCGTTATGAAACGAATAACTGTATGTTGAAGAGAGTGCCTGCGTCTGGCTATGCTCTCGGAGTGTAACTCCCATGATTTAGTTAATCGTTATGAAACGAATAACTGTATGTTGAAGAGAGTGCCTGCGTCTGGCTATGCTCTCGGAGTGTAACTCCCATGATTTAGTTAATCGTTATGAAACGAATAACTGTATGTAGAAGAGAGTGCCTACGTCTCGCTATGCTCTCGGAGTGTAACTCCCATGATTTAGTTAATCGTTATGAAACGAATAACTGTATGTTGAAGAGAGTGCCTGCGTCTGGCTATGCTCTCGGAGTGTAACTCCCATGATTTAGTTAATCGTTATGAAACGAATAACTGTATGTTGAAGAGAGTGCCTGCGTCTGGCTATGCTCTCGGAGTGTAACTCCATGATTTAGTTAATCGTTATGAAACGAATAACTGTATGTTGAAGAGAGGGCCTGCGTCTGGCTATGCTCTCGGAGTGTAACTCCCATGATTTAGTTAATCGTTATGAAACGAATAACTGTATGTTGAAGAGAGTGCCTGCGTCTGGCTATGCTCTCGGAGTGTAACTCCCATGATTTAGTTAATCGTTATGAAACGAATAACTGTATGTTGAAGAGAGTGCCTGCGTCTGGCTATGCTCTCGGAGTGTAACTCCCATGATTTAGTTAATCGTTATGAAACGAATAACTGTATGTTGAAGAGAGTGCCTACGTCTGGCTATGTATGCTCTCGGAGTGTAACTCCCATGATTTAGTTAATCGTTATGAAACGAATAACTGTATGTTGAAGAGAGTGCCTACGTCTGGCTATGTATGCTCTCGGAGTGTAACTCCCATGATTTAGTTAATCGTTATGAAACGAATAACTGTATGTAGAAGAGAGTGCCTACGTCTGGCTATGTATGCTCTCGGAGTGTAACTCCCATGATTTAGTTAATCGTTATGAAACGAATAACTGTATGTTGAAGAGAGTGCCTGCGTCTGGCTATGCTCTCGGAGTGTAACTCCCATGATTTAGTTAATCGTTATGAAACGAATAACTGTATGTTGAAGAGAGTGCCTGCGTCTGGCTATGCTCTCGGAGTGTAACTCCCATGATTTAGTTAATCGTTATGAAACGAATAACTGTATGTAGAAGAGAGTGCCTGCGTCTGGCTATGCTCTCGGAGTGTAACTCCCATGATTTAGTTAATCGTTATGAAACGAATAACTGTATGTTGAAGAGAGTGCCTGCGTCTGGCTATGCTCTCGGAGTGTAACTCCCATGATTTAGTTAATCGTTATGAAACGAATAACTGTATGTTGAAGAGAGTGCCTGCGTCTGGCTATGCTCTCGGAGTGTAACTCCCATGATTTAGTTAATCGTTATGAAACGAATAACTGTATGTAGAAGAGAGTGCCTGCGTCTGGCTATGCTCTCGGAGTGTAACTCCCATGATTTAGTTAATCGTTATGAAACGAATAACTGTATGTTGAAGAGAGTGCCTGCGTCTGGCTATGCTCTCGGAGTGTAACTCCCATGATTTAGTTAATCGTTATGAAACGAATAACTGTATGTTGAAGAGAGTGCCTGCGTCTGGCTATGCTCTCGGAGTGTAACTCCCATGATTTAGTTAATCGTTATGAAACGAATAACTGTATGTTGAAGAGAGTGCCTGCGTCTGGCTATGCTCTCGGAGTGTAACTCCCATGATTTAGTTAATCGTTATGAAACGAATAACTGTATGTAGAAGAGAGTGCCTGCGTCTGGCTATGCTCTCGGAGTGTAACTCCCATGATTTAGTTAATCGTTATGAAACGAATAACTGTATGTTGAAGAGAGTGCCTGCGTCTGGCTATGCTCTCGGAGTGTAACTCCCATGATTTAGTTAATCGTTATGAAACGAATAACTGTATGTTGAAGAGAGTGCCTGCGTCTGGCTATGCTCTCGGAGTGTAACTCCATGATTTAGTTAATCGTTATGAAACGAATAACTGTATGTTGAAGAGAGTGCCTGCGTCTGGCTATGCTCTCGGAGTGTAACTCCCATGATTTAGTTAATCGTTATGAAACGAATAACTGTATGTAGAAGAGAGTGCCTACGTCTGGCTAGTATGCTCTCGGAGTGTAACTCCCATGATTTAGTTAATCGTTATGAAACGAATAACTGTATGTTGAAGAGAGTGCCTGCGTCTGGCTATGCTCTCGGAGTGTAACTCCCATGATTTAGTTAATCGTTATGAAACGAATAACTGTATGTTGAAGAGAGTGCCTGCGTCTGGCTATGCTCTCGGAGTGTAACTCCCATGATTTAGTTAATCGTTATGAAACGAATAACTGTATGTTGAAGAGAGTGCCTGCGTCTGGCTATGCTCTCGGAGTGTAACTCCCATGATTTAGTTAATCGTTATGAAACGAATAACTGTATGTTGAAGAGAGTGCCTGCGTCTGGCTATGCTCTCGGAGTGTAACTCCCATGGTTTAGTTAATCGTTATGAAACGAATAACTGTATGTAGAAGAGAGTGCCTGCGTCTGGCTATGCTCTCGGAGTGTAACTCCCATGATTTAGTTAATCGTTATGAAACGAATAACTGTATGTTGAAGAGAGTGCCTGCGTCTGGCTATGCTCTCGGAGTGTAACTCCCATG